>NC_133026.1:130082500-130382500 GCF_048771995.1 Taeniopygia guttata
TGGCATCAAAATGGAGTTCCAAGATGGTATATTTAAATTTGATACAGCAAACATATGGAAACCCTTATATAAGGAAGGGAATTGTTGCATAAAATGTTCAGGTGAGATGCAACTTAATGAAAGACAAGAATCTTGGAAGCAGCATAAAAAAGGACAGAGACTAAAGAAGACGCTCCATTCTACACAAAATCTGATCTAATCACAGGAGGCAGCCAAAAGGGCCAGTCCTGCTGTGGGAAACCCTCAGGCTTCCTTACATGACAATCTACCAATTCTGCAGCTGTAGGGTGAGCTGGGAGAGAGAGATGGACAAGGGGGTGTTGGACATTTTTTGAGTATGACAAATTGACTCGGCTTGACTAATACATGGAAATAACAGAAATGAGCCAGTGTCCCCTTCATAGCTCCCATCTCCTGGGTACATCACCCATCTGTCCCAGGCTCCAAGCTCTGGAGGCTACAATCAACCTTTCAGCATGGCAAAGACAACAGCTGACTATGGGCTTCAGGCTACAGCCCATCCTCCAGCACAGGTACTGATCTGGATCCCTCTTCTCAAGAAGCAAATTAGTAGTAGTAGTACTGAAACTTGGAGCAAATTAACTTCCTTTGAAAGCTTGATTGAAAATTTGGTCAATATGACTCAAAAGTTATCAGGATAAACAGCACAATAATATAAGTCTAATCTCCTCAAGAAATTGATGAAGAATATTATACAGCTAGATAGCACAAAAATAATCTTTGTACAGGGTGATTAAAAATTTAGAACACCAGTATGATTAAATGTTAACAGAAAGCACATAGTATCCCCATAGTATCCCATTTTGGGTAAGTATAGGTTGGGGGAGAGATCACAAAAATCTATGAAAGGTGACTGTGCTTTTATGACAAAGTGAATAAAATTGATTTTATACAGTAAAACTTCTAAATAATATAAAGTATTTCCCCCATAGCTCTGGAACAGGATTAGTAGTTCCCTCAAATTCAGTTTCTGTGCAAAACTGTAAACAAGTAATTTAAATGCAAGAGTTGGGGATTCTGCAGGGCTAGGGTCAACCAACATAGCAGGTTTTCTCTTTCTGGTACTCAGAGCACCTTAGAAGAAACACAGAGATGGTGTATCCTCAGCACATTTTAGGATTCACAGTATTTGACAGCAAAATAACAATACCAATACCTATACCAAAAAATAGCATCACATCTGAAAACCCATCAATGTAGTACCAGCAAGCAAAGCTTTTGTACCAGTTATTTCTTGTAGACTTAGAAAATGAAATAGTAAACTTTCCTCTTACTTCACAATATTCTTTAAATGTCAAATGTCTATAGTAAATGCCAAATGCCTACAATCATCAGTCATCAGCAGCAGACCACACAATAAATGCTTTTGAAAACCGTTTTATAATGTCATCTTACAATGTAACCTATTGCAATAGTTTCTTGTGTTCTTATATTTCTTCCCTGTTCCAATAGAAAAAGAGCCAAGTATCATATTAATTTATTTTCTACATAAATTTGATCTCCTCATATTTAGAAGAAGAATATGAACTAGGCCCAATTGTGGATGTAGATGGGGACCTACTCAAGTGCTTATGTTATACAACAATGAATTTTAAAGCACACTCTAACTTATCAATTGTATTTCTAAAAAGCCCTCACATCCTTGAAGAGGAAGAAATACCACATTTGGAAAAAAAGTTTCAAGTATCACCTATTTGAATCCTCATGTTGCTTCAGTGCTACTACTGAAGTTCTGACTTTTTCAACTAACTGCTCAGGCAGCCTTGGTTTAATTTGGAAGCATTCAACATCTTCTCTAACAGAAAAGCCTCCATCAACTTGATATCACATCTTCTCACCACTGTGCAAAAGCATTGCTTTATCAAAACCACAATAAATTTAAAAGCAGTATACAAATAGCAGAGTCCACAACTGTTGTGATAGTACTGATGAAAATGTGACAACAATCCTAATGCTTCAAAAAATGTTTTAATTAAAATGTTTCAGTTGAGGTAATTGCTACTTTTACTTTTTCCGATAGATTCTGATTATCAGTAATAACAACACACCTAATTCAAATAAAAGCTTAAGTAACATTCACAGTTCTATGACGAGATATTTCAACAGGAAGTGAAAGCTCATTAGTAAATTTTCTGTCCAGTGAACTGAAAGGCATCTGCTGACCTATGGAATATAAAACACACTGGAAAAGAAATCTGCAGGTATTGCCAAGTTACCACAGAGACTACTAAAACTCTCCAAACACTGAGATTCTAGAGCACCGCAAGGAAAACCTACCTTACCCCTGAAGTAACTGACACTTTTTAGTGATGAGGACTACCCATTCATCCAGTTTTACTTCGTGTTATCCAACATGTAGCACTGAGGTCAAAAGGTGTTACTAAAATGACCAGCTACGATTGATTATTCCCCACCTGAACTGGAAACCAAAGGCTGAGGAGAAAGGGAGGTTCTCACCCACTGTCATCCAGCATAGTGCATGGCCCAGGACCACACAATGAGTTATCACAGCGCTTATCCTGCAAGGCAGATGGCTCTTCCAAAAGCAAAGTTTGAAATGCAGCCCAATTGTATTTAGATTCCCTGTACCAAATCATCATGACATTTGGGCTAATTTAAAGGATTCAACTAATTTCAGGTGGCTGCTTTGAAAATTTAAAAATTAGAACAAGTCTTACACAGCTACTGTTAGTGACAAAGCTCTGACTGAACATGGCTGAGTTTAACCTTTAAATATGTATACTCTAAAAGTAAGATGTCACTTCTTAACATAAGCCTCCCACAGACTAAAAGTAGAAGCCCTCCTATACTTTAAATGTGAAGTTGCCTGGTATAACTACTCTAGAAGGAAGAAATAGAAAGGAAATTTTGGTACAGAACAGTCAGGAAATACTCCATTAATGATTCCTACAGATAACTTGTAAAGTACCAGTGTCAGCATGAGCCTGACATTTACCCAAACTAGTCTTAAGACATTTAACAAACTCTTGGCATGTCTCCTGTAGATTTCCCTAACCTGATACGAAGTTTTGCTGCCTTTACAGCAAAATTCTATCTCTTGCCTGCTTTACAAGTAGATATGGCTGCTACTAAGAAAGGTAGTAAAAACAGTAATTCTTACTCTGTACTCTGGTCCTCAAAATCAACATATGCTTTTTTTATGTACAAATGTAGCAAACACCACAACAAGGAGAAAACCTCGAAGAATAAATCAAGGATACAAGATATTACTCATGAATAAAAGAAGATATTCCATGTTCATGAATGCATTGAACACAACAATTCTACCTAAATACCCTGAAAGGTCAGTTGTGAACATGGACTGTCTGGCAACAGGTACATGTGCTTAGGTGAGTATAAGGCAGAACAAACCATGAAGTTTGATGGCATAATCAGACAAAATACAACTAGTCCTAAAAAACCCCATATGGCTAAGACAGGCAGCTTTCACTTAAACACCTGACACTTATTCAGTTGTCAACCACCTGCCTACAAAGTCCTTGGAAGCTTTAAAATACCTTTTTTTCTCTCTTTCTTTCCTTCTTTCTTAAGAACAAAGTATTCTTTAAGCTATTTCCCATTGTATCAAGCACAAACATATTTTCATTTGACTTCAGAAATTGAATCTCTTATTTTAATCTTTCACCTTTGCTCAGTTGAAGAAACTTGTACTGTTGATAATAGTAGACAATACAGATCTTGCTTGAATTATGATTTATGCTATATGTTTCTATCTTTTCAGGAATACTGCATTCCAGATTGACAGCTAGTTGGGGTTTTCTTGGGGGTGGTGATGTTTGGTTTTGGTTGGGTTTTTTGTTTGTTTTTTGTTGGTTTTTGTTTGTTGTTGTGTTTTTTGGTTTGGTTTTTTTTTTTTTTGTGTGTGTGTTTGTGTGTGTGTGTGTGTGTGTGTGTGTGTGTGTGTGTGTGTTTATTTGCTTGCTTTGGGGTGTTTTTTAATGTTTTCAAAGCAGTCAATCCTGCAAAAGCAGTTGGCAGGATTACCAGACTCCTGACGCAGTAGGTTTAATCATCAGGCACTCATTTTGATTTTTAGCTGAAAATTTCTGGTCTTCATTCTACAAATCATGGTTTGGGAATAGAGGATTCCCATGGCTTTGACACCAACAGCCACATCTGCAAAAGGGACTCCATATTCCGGCCCCAGCCCCTGCCAGAGCCCCGCTGGATGCCAGCAGAGCAGTGTCTGCAGGGGATGGACACATGCAGGGCGGCTGTGAGTGTCCCCTCCCGCTGCCCCGGGCTGCAGGAGCCTGGGCAGCTGCTGCAGGTACCACCCACCACAGCAGCTCCCGCATGTGCTGCGGGTCACACCAGTGCCACACAGCATTCCACCACCTTTGCTTGCTTTTTGGGAGAGACTTCACAATTTACAGTTTGGACCACTTGCTTTATTTTCTGGATTAAATGAAGGATTATCATGTAATAAGAATGCAGTGAAATTGATTGGCAGCAGGTTCCAAGATTTGAATACTTTTGTGGATCCATGGTTGTCAGGACAAACTGCAAAAATAATGAATTCATTTAAAGTAGAAAATAAGATTAAGGAATAAAAACAGACAATAGGAATCAGGATTGATTATGCAGCCGTCAGCATGGAGAATGCAAATCCATGGAAAGAAATAAGGGTATCTTTAGAAAAATAAGCAGCCATCTGACATGAAAGTAATGCCAAACATTATCATATTATCACATTCCCATAACTACAACTAAACCAGCCCAACAACACCATGGTACTCCTTCCTCATCTGAGAATTTAACAAGCCTAAGTTCTAGAAGAGATAATGGAATATAAACAGAAGATTTAAGACTTATCCCCTCATGCTAAGTCATTTGTCACAGTTTCCAGGCTTGCTGAAATTCTGATCCTACCTCTAAAGAAAAAGAAATGGCAAAAGGAATTGTCCTGATATTCGGTGTAAGCATTTTGAATTTCCTCCCTCAGGAAACAAGGCATAAGCATGAAGCTCAGCAACTTGCTTCTGGTGAGTGCTTCTTGCATTTATACATGGCTGGCTTCTCGAAGACACTTCTCTTCAGTTCCTACTTACCCTTAAACAGAGTGAAGATACTGATACTCTCACTGAAAAGCATTTTCAGGACTTTTCTGAAGCATTTTCAGTGTCTTTTCTTCAGACACTGTAGTCTGAAGAAAACATGGCACAAACAAGTTAGTTCTTTTAATTTTAACTGCATAGTAATATTCAAAATAGCAAAGTATAGATAGATATTCTTTGTTTCACCTGAATTCAGTGAGGTAAATTTATAATATTTCAAATTATGGTATTTATAGCATGAATCTAATATTTCGTTTTAAAAAAAGAGCCACTAAAACAAAACACAACCAAACAACACAGAACAACAGCAGGAGAAAAACCAACCCACGCCTCAAATAACTAAACCAAAACAACAACAACAACAAAACAATCCCCAAAAGAAAACAACCCAAAAAACTGAACTCCCCATAAACCCTCACAAAATCCCCAAGTGCCAAACACCTATCACTTTTGTAAGAACTAGCCTAAATAACTTTGGACCGTTTTAAATTTTGTATGACAAATCTAAGGGATTTCATTTGCAAATAGGAAACTGAAGCAACACACTTTATTCTATTTCTTTTCAACTCTTCCCAAAAATATACATAGTATGAAAAAAAAAAAAATTCTAACCTTGGAAGATGGAAGACCACAGAAGTCCCCCTGGGGTAACCAAATTCCAAATTCCTCTGCCCTGAAATGGTCAGATCCATAGTTCAAATCCACTCCAGCTCCATACTGGGGAGCCCCCATACAGGGCCTCAGGGGAGGTCAGAGATCAAGAAGCAATGAATATCACCATGAATTCTGTTTCCATTAAGGTTTAATTACTCTGTACAGTGAAGGAAATTTGCCATTGTTGTACTACACTAAGTATTTACAGTGCAAGAAATTCACCTCACTAATGGCTACAAAAGTAGCCATTCCCTTTCAGGTATTATTTGTGATGCTTTGAAGAAGTTGCTCAGTACCATCGTGCCTGTCAGTGGATGTTCACCCTAGTAACAGACTGCCTCTAAGGCTCTCCTATAATCTCTTTTCTCTTTTTTAAATCTATGCCATAAAATTATACATCATATATATTTTATTTCCATTCCAATTCAACACTAGGCATGGGAATACATTTCTATGCTACAGGTACTTTAGTAAAAATCTGTGAGCAGTTTAATTTAAAAGCCATGGACAGCAACCCAAAGGAATTTTTGACCATGCAAAATGTTTTATAAACAGTTCCATGTGCGCTGTTCTTCTGGAGTCTCACTAGAGACGAATAATGACCTTGTATTTTGTTCTCATTTACTCGGAATTAGTCAAACCTTCTGGTTTTAATTACATACTTAATACACCTGGCATGGTCTAATTACAGAAAACAAAACATCATTTAAACAAAGGGTGACCTTGAACTTAGTCTATCAAAATAATGGTTAAGTTTTCAGTTTTTAACGAACTGCCAAGACATGCAATAGCGATTTTCCAAATGTGATCATATACCTTTAGAGCAACAGACTTATTGCATTAGGAAACATCTGTACACACCCTTTATGGCTTTCCTCATTACTAATGCAAATCCCTTTTAGATTTCAATAGCGCCATAAACAGTTCTATAGGTAAACACCAAGTCTGCACTACTTATATGTTTAATGTATTAGACTATATCAGATCTAGATTTGTCAAGCAGCAGCTTGTCGAAGCTGAAGCAACTATTTGTAGTGATTTTGTTTGAGTATTGCAACTATGAACAAAGGGAACACAATGCGATAGCCAAGACAACATGCCGCAAAAGAGGCAACAAAGGGTTCTAATACCAGAAACTTAGTTAAATACATTGGGGATTCTACTGCTGTAATGTGGTTACTTATCTGCTTGAAACTGAATATTTGCTTTAATTCTCTTTTCAGTCGTGTTGAAGAGTTTCAGTGACAGATTTGTTTTAGAAGAATATTTCAATATAATAATGAATTCGCACACCTTTTTAATCCTACTTGTTGTGATCAAGTAATATTAAGAAGCACATTTATTAAAGCATCTGGGATTTAAAGTCAACAGAATATAATGCCTACTCAAAATTCAGAAAGGCCTAAAATTTCTGCAATATAACCAGATCATGTATCATTTTATATTGATTATTGTTACAGCTCTAGAACTTCCCACCTAAGCATGTCAGAACAGCAAATGTGAAGTGCATTTGAGGTAAATTATATGAATAACAATATTAAGGAAGCAGAGGAATTACAATTTGAGCATGCTTAACAAAGATCTCCCAAACTATTGGCTGTTTCACATTCAAAGATGTACTCACACAATAGTGGTCTATGTTCCTTACTGCTAAACACAGCATACTTCCAAAACAGAATACTCCAGCACACAAAGGCAGAGAAGTTGGTTATTAGAGATTTTGACGATGTTTCAGCATGGGAACAGATTACTGTTACTGCTGACACTGCCAATGTTTTGAACATAAATTACAAAGTTAGTGTTTTGCATGTATATTAGGTCTGACTAGGTAGTGTTTTTTGAAAACAATAATTCTTCACCAATTAATAGTTTTCAACTAATCCATATAAAAGTATCCTATACAGATAAGCAAATATATTCAGGGTTGCCATGAATATTGACAAATATCCATCACTTAATTTACTTGGCTGGCAAACTAGTAATAACAGTGATTATCTAAAGGAGAAAATGTTAATACCTCACTGACAGAATCCAATAAATATATTAAGATAAATTAAATAGTAACAAAATATTTTACCACATAAACCATATATGTAATAGACTGTGATTAAATAATTATATATATCACTAATTATTTAACTGAACTGCAATAGCATCCAAACCAAGACTCCACTGCCTGACACAGACACATAGCAAACTGCCCAGGAGGGGATATCATCTAAATGTGATTTGTCACAAAGTAATACATCATAGAAAATGAAGAAGAGATACATGTGAGTGAGCAGAATTTATACTTCACATGAGACCTGATGGCAGGACTCCTGTGTCTTATTCCAGATCTGCTACAAACTCATTGTGAAATCACTCACTTTCTGTTTCTCTGTCATCATTCTCCTAACAACAGCATTTATTAATTTTTTTCCACTGCTAGACTATAATTAAGGAAGTCCTTGAATAAATACTCAGATTTGAATCCTTCTCACTGTGGTCTCTCAACCAAAAGGTCTCTGTCAGTGCAATTATGTTGTTTTAGCTCTACCAGAAAATCCTGTTTTCACAACATAGGCCATATGCCAAACACACAAACATGGCATCCACTAACATATTACAAAAATAACCTGTCATAAATTCAAACAGTATTTTATTCTCTTCAGATCTAGTATGGCTATGCTACTTTGAAATGAAAATAACCCTGTCCATCAAACAATGTTAGCAACACAAGCAACCTGGAGCAAACAGGCATGTTACATTAGCACAGGGGAATAAAATCAACACCAGCAGTTAAAAAGGTAATCTGGGGAAAAGTCTTGAGACTATGTAGGGCAAAATGCTCTATAGCTGAGTTCTCACAAACTCTGAAATTAATGGGCACAAATAGTTACAATACAGTTTAACTACAAATTGAAAACCATGATAGTTTCTCCTGAAGATTATTTCCCTAAATAGCAAAATGAAAATAAAAATCATCATTTCACAGGCATAATACAGGCAAATTAAAATACTCTTTTTGTTCAATTCAATCTGATCAAAAAAACTTGACATTATTTAGTCTCTGAATTGTTAAAAGCACATAGTTAATTATAATTCAAATGACAGCACAATATAGTTGTCAAAAATATTGCAAGAAAGGCAAATCTATAGTGAAAATATGAACACAATCCTAAAAATTAGTGCAAATTTATCCCTATTATCTTTTGTTCTTTTGTACTGGAACAAAGAGATGAACTTAAAAGTTTCAAACCCTGTTTCCTTAAGTTGGCATTCATACTTATAGTAGTGAATTTAATTAACCAATCTCCAGATATGTATAATAGTAGATACTCTGTTCTCTAAAGCCCTTAATACTAGGAATAAGATCTCACAATACACTCCAAGGAAGAAATCACCCACTATAAAAAAGCATTCCTACAAACCACCAAATTACATGAATGACACACTGAGACTGAAGATAATGGGTCCATCTCTGCTTTCTAGAATACTTAATTATTTTAATAAACCTGGCAGCATCCCTGAGGATAAATTCCTTGCTGTCTGCCAGTGGCTAACCTCTTCCTTCTGTGAGACCAATAATTTATTTACATGGTATCTAAAAACAGCTTACACATGAAACAACAGAAGGCTTTTGTTTGGGTCGTTTTTCATTTGACATTATTCTGTCTTTGTGTCCAAAAAAAACCCAAAAAAAACCTCAGCTCAAAAAGCTTTTTTCTGTCTAGAGTCTGTTCAACTGTAGGGAGAAAAAGTAGCTCCTTCAAGAAGATGACACACAGCCCAACTAATCTCCCTTAGCTGCTGTCAAAGTATTTGTAAGGGTTTTTACAAGGGTTTCCTGTGCTATGGTTCCAGAGCCAGGGATGACTTGTCACAGTATAAAATTAGTGTTCTGCTGACAGATGTCCTCTTTGCCGAGAACCAGCTATTGCCACCTGTGAATGCTCACGAGGCACATACAGAATTGACACACGGGGGAACCGATCATATTCCTTACTGCTACTGATAACTTGGTTGTGTTTCAGGGATCTTTAAAGCAGCCATGAATGCCAAATCTTTTTAATCATTCCTGGCATGGGTATTTAAACACTCATATATATATATATATTGTTCTAGTTGTACAATATTCTCCCTAAAGCAGACACGTAAGGGAAGATTTAGTAACCTATATAACTTGAGTAAGTTACTGCTCCTTGGAGGAGTAGGAATTGTTGAAGATTGTTCAAGGAGCTTTAGCTATGCATAAGATCATAAAATTTTAAACCGAATATAAAAAAAGATTGTTTAGCTGTCAGATCTATAAAACACACAGCCCCCCCCCAAGGAAAGTAATGGAAGTACCTTCAATTTAGACATGTTAAGCTAATCTGGAAAATGTACTTGGTAGCACATCTACTTTAGTAGGGATACTGAAAAGATCATTTAGTAAGGAATTTTAATCTCTCACTTTGCAGATGAATAATAATTTGCACAATAACTACCTTACTAAATAAAAATAACAGAATAAATGTAAGAAAATAAACTACTGGAATCAATATTTAGTTGCTAATTTACTTTAGGACAACCTTCCACATATGTTCAAATTTAAATTACCATGTGAACACATCCCAAGTACAAGGAGCTCAAAAACCACTGAAAGAATAAAGCATTTTTCTTGTTTTGTATATTGTATTGGATATTACCAGTAGATTTGTGTGGTTTTGTGCTTAATGTTTTCTTTATGTTATCTCTCATTTACAACATAAAGGCAAAGTGAAACTCAAGTTTATCTGAAATAAAAATTTTGAAAGACCACAAATAACCACGATAGTCTACACAGGTCAACTTTTATATACTTTGCCAGAAAACCATCTATTTATGATATTTTTGGACCTTTCTGCTTTGAATTTGAAGGAGGAAAAGAACATGTATAATTCTTTTCTAACAACTTAAAGAGTCCATTTTTCTAGATTGTTCTAGAAAGCTCCAAAGAGATAAGGTCAGAAATCAATGATCCTCAAACAGTAGTGTATTTAGATACATGATTTTGGAAAAACTTTGCCTGCCCACAAGTTAGCACCAGGATCAAGTTTTCCTCAAATGCAAGGTGTTTTCCCAGTAACCCTGTCTACTCACAATTTAGTGGCAGGAGCAAACTGCTCTTGAGACTGCAGATTTCTCCACATACCTGAAGATAGACTCTTGACTAAAGAAGTGTTATTATAGACACAATTTATAAATTACAACATAAATAACATAGGCAAGCTAACTTAATGCTTTGCTGAATTAGAGGTAGAAACCTGGTACTCACAAAGAAAGAGGGATGAGAGTGTCAAAGAGTGTCATTGGGTATTCTTAGAGAGGCAAGACCAGAGATAGACCTTACAGATATAAGAAAACTTAAAATAGTTGATAGGTACAAATTACTGGCTAAAAAATCTTCAGAGTCCATACCAAAAAACATGATAAATCACAGTTGGCAGGAATTCATTTCATACAAATTATTTGATCTAACCATTCATTCATTAACTGGTACCACACTGTGTTGTGCTTACCATTTCTAGTGAATGAAAGGGTGGAATGAAGAGGCAAAGTCAATCTGTTTGTATACCAGCAAGAGGAAACAAGAGGCAAGAAAAACCACTTAAAACAAAGGTTGCAAATGCTCTCCTCTTACATAGGAAAGTGCAGAACAGGTTTTGACTACATATTTTACTTACAGAGTTATCAGGTGACTGGGATTTGGCAACAATTCCAACAGAAACAAAGCAGCCTCTCAAAAAAAAACTCCAACCACCTTCTAATCAATTTCAAGAGCCGTCTTCTTTCTAGTCTTTCTTTTTGTCTTACTGTATGGCAATCCAAAAAAATTTAGTTTTAACCAAAATATCAATAGCTGCTGAAATAAGAGAATGTAAATGTCTTCTTTAGTCATATTAACATGTAAATGTTTAATTCAACATATTACACAACTATTTACCTCCACAAATCTGCTTCTCTAATATGGTTACAATTAGATTGTATTGCCATGGAGAATAACTGCAGCCTGAGCCTTCCCCTAATTTTGATTGCTGCTGAAGTTTCTCCTTTTGTCTTTGTCCCAGAATGCCATACTACTGAACAGGAATTCTAGTTCTTCTAAATGCCCAAATAGAAAATCAAAACCATAAACCTGGCAGTAAGATAACAAAGCATTACAGTTTCCAGTGTTACCACCAGCCTCATGGTGGTTTTATTATTTTCATTTTCTTGCAATAGTGTGTGAAATTAACAGCCCCAAAACTTAACTGAGTGGTTGTTATGCAAAGACCCACACATTTAGATGTACTATTCCTCAAATGGAAGTTTCTTCTGAATTTACATTTTCTTCTCTCTTAATTCTTATCTCATTACACTAGTGGATGAGTGCAAAAGAAAGTATCCTTCCTGAAATTTGCTGTTTAATTCCCAAAGGGCCTTTTTTCTTTTTTATAAATAATAATATACAGCAGCACCTAAAATAAGCTACTGAGCAGTAACCAGAATGCCCTTGAAATGTGATACTATGTGCACAACCCTAGAAAGATTGGGGTTTTTTGGTTGTTGAAATACTGACAGGTGTATGCATGCTATGTTATGCTGTGGGGGCTGCATATGTGAGGTACCAACGGGTAAACATGTGTCCTTGGTTCCTCACATCCAGAACCCCCAGTAACTTTTAATGAGACCTCATAGAGAGTTAGGAATATACACATTAATGCAATTACTTGAAGAAGTTCCTTTCTAAGCTGAACCCACTGATTCTGACTGATGAGGATACGTAAAACCTTAAGGAAAGCAGTACTTAAAACCATTTGAGCCACATTATGCACGGAAGCCCCCAGTGATGGTACCATGCTTACAAAAAAGCACAAGCACATATGGAATTTATAGGGACAAATCTGCAAGTCTCAGGGATAGACACATTTCTCACATCTCAAAGCACACTTGTGCTCAGGTGGATACACATGAATCACACCTTTGGCCCTGCTGCAGTAGATCCTGACCCAGCATGCTAGCACACTATCTCCCTGTAGGGAAATCACCACACACATTGGCATTTTTGCCATCTTTTTGATAAGCTGAACTATTTTTCTATACTTTCTTGTCCATATTAAAAAAAAAACCAAACTGGTGTCTCAGATGTGTGTGACTTTGGTAAGAATACAGGCAGGGCGATTTCCTGGCTTGAGTCACACATTGCAGGAATCACATAAAATGCAAACTTACACAGTTTTTCCCAAAATAAAGAAAGCCAGAATAACTCAAGATATATTTTTACTAAGTATGTGTCAATCACTAAAAAATATTATTTGAATTCAAAGAATTAAAAAATTGAAGGAGTGATCACACAGCCATGAGCTTAGAGAGATGATCTATAAGGGGATGTAAAGGTAACATTAAAGTCTCAATAAAATGCTGGTTCATTAGATCAGCCAGAAAACTCTTATTATGAATTTTCCTACTGGGAAATTTTGCTGAAGAACACAATGAACCCATTCCAGGAACAAGGTGTACTCCCAAAGAGTGCCCAAAGAATAACTGCTTTTTTTGTTTTCAAAAAATTATTCAGACCAAGGGGAAGGAGACCTCCCCCTTAAAACATAGAGTACAAAGCTGGCCACCACCCACAGAAACTGGTTCACTTGGCTGTGGGTGTAGATACAGTGAACTTCTGAGCACTTTTTGATATGGCTGTTCTCAGAGGATCAGTGTAGGATCAGGAGACTTTCCAGAATCTGGAATGACAATGCATCAGGCAATGAAAGTCCCGTGATAGTAAGCCTGAAAACTCAAAATTAGCTGTTATCATGGAGAAGAGACTGTAGAATAAAAACTGCCTTCATGAAGCTTGGGATAACTTAGGTCTTTTATTGTAACTTTCTAAGGATCACCAATAATCAACCCAAAATTAGCTCAGTTGGTTAGAGCATGGTGTGAATATTGCCAAGGTTGCAAATTTGATCCCCATATGGCCATTCACTTAAGAGTTAGACTCGATGATCCTTGCTGGGTTCCTTCCAACTTGGAATATTTTGTAACTCTGTAAATAAAGTTACCAGAAAAAGATGAGTAAAATGACTGTGACTAGCATATTAAAGTGGTATCCAAATAAGACCCTGTGGATAAACGAGATCACGATAAAAATATTTATTTACCTAATAAAAAATATTTCTTCTTCATTATCAGGGCAAAAATGGGCCCATTAAGCATCTCATTAAGTCCCAGAGAACTGGCTTGAGTATCTTTCTGAAGCCTGTTTACTCAAAATTCCCTAGTCCCCATTACCCAATATTATGAGGATTAGTAAATACGAGTCTTATATAGATATATCAATTCCACATATAATCACATTTTCTGCAGAGCATAAAGATCTCAAGTCTCCTTTTTTGTTCACAGAAATTACTGCTTTGTGTATGGTCTTCCTAAGATTCAATTACCACATTGGAGAACATGGTGAGATGGGCCAGGTGGGACCAATTGCTTCAACCACAACTACCCTTTGGGTGTATGGAACAAAGCATGTGCCTGCCTCATGAACATCACCAGCTGTAAGACTGAGACATTCACCAGTGTACCTACTTGCCAAACACCTAGCTATTGCAAAATACCAAGAAAGCTCCGAGCCAGCTCTGACAATCACAATTCCAAGGACAGCAAGTCACTCCAGTGGCCAAGAAATGCATTCAGACCACCCTGTAGCCCTTGTACTGCAGACAAGGCTTTCTTCTGAGAAGTTCCAGAGAAAGCTGACAACTTTAATGAGTAGGAATTTGGAAGCAGTACTTCTGTACATGTGTCATGGGGCAATTTGAGGACAGCTCCAAAAAAAGAAATGAAAAAGCAGCTAGACTGATTCTCTGTATCTGGTATGTGTGAGCAGTTATGTAGAAACTCACTGAAGTGATCTTAACTGTAGGACAGATGGTATTTGTGCTTTAGATCACTGAGGGGGAACCAGACCTGGCACTCTTTCCAATAAAGCGAGCCATCTGCAATGGCACTTCTTAGTTACTGAGCTATGACTGCACAACAGAAGTGCTGTATCAGGAAAAGAGAGAGAAGACCTGATACAGAGCATGAAAACTTATTCTTATATCAGAGATGAAGATGAGTTTCTAGCTACAGAAGATTGATCTAATGAGTCTTAGTGGTACGGTGGGTTAAGTCTTGCTAACAGCCAAATGCCCTCCCAACTGCTCACTCTGTCCCTTTTCTTCTGAGGCTAGGAGGAGAAAATAGAATGAGAAAGCTTGTATCTCAAAATAAAGATAGAGAGATTGTTTACCATTTACCATCGCAGGTAAAACTTACTTGACATGGGGTAAATTTAATTTATTGCCAATATAAATAGATTTGTGTAGTGAGAACCAACCAACAGCAGAAAAACACTGAAGCAACACCTGGACTCTTTCCCTTCCCAGGCTTGACTTCACTCCTTCATTACAGACTCTGCTACTCATAGCCACTACTCCCCCAACAACACAGAGGGATGGAGGATGAGCAGTTATGGACAGTCCATAACAATTCCTTGTTGCCATTCCTTCCCTCCTCATAGTTCTCATAGAATCACAGAATGATTTGTGTTAGAAGAGAACTTTAAAGAATATCTATGATATAACACCCTTGCCATAGGAAAGGGTATCTCCCACTAGATCAGGCTGCTCAAAGCTCCATCCAATATTTGAACACTTCCATGGATGGAGCATCCACAAGTTCTCTGTGCAATCTGTTCCAGTGTCTCAGCAACCTTATAATATTTCCATTCAAAAAAGCACTTGCAGCTCACTGAATCAGTTTAAAGTCATTGCACCTTGTCTTCCACTACAAGCCCTGGTAAAAAGTCTCTATCTTTTTTAAGAACTCTGCCATCAATATTGAAAGGCCACAGTATGGCCTCCCCAAAGCTTTCTCTTCTCCAGATTGAACAACCCCAACTCTTTCAGCCCTTCCTCCCTCTGATCATTTTTGCATCCATCCTCTGGACCCAGTATGACAAATCCACAAATCTTTCTTGCACTGAGGATTCCAAGACTGGATGCAGTATTTCAGCTGAGGAAGGACTCATAAGAGCTGAGTAGAGGGAAAGAATCACCTCCCTGGACCTGCTGCCTGTGCTTTTTTACACAGCTACAAATGGCTCTCTGAGCCATATACACATACTCACAGAATCATTCAATGGTTTGAGTTCAAAGGGACATTTAAGGACCAAATAGCCCAACTCCCTTTTAAAAAAACATTTTAAGGCTACTTCCACTTTAATGGAAGCAGAAATAATTGATACATGATTTCACATCTTACCTTCTCAGTTCCTATTCTCATCTCAGTACGCATTAAAATACATCTACTACTGGGCAACTCCGTCACGTCACACGTGCTCTATTACATGAAGGCCAGGCTGGACAGACTCTCTGCCACAACAACTGGCGGTCAAAAGCATTTGTGTCTTGCTCAGAGTAAAGCATCTGCTCATATTAATCCTACCTCATGACCAGCAGAAAGACTAAGGTGATCTTCCTTGTTTTGCTGTATTCTCTGTTCCCTCCTTCCAGGCTCACAGTAGTCTATTCCTCCTTTTGATTTCCTCTCTCTGCCAGTCAGCACAGGTGATCTGGGTATCAGTGGTTAGCAATTCAGGGCTTAGACCTAACTGATGTTGTGTAATGAAAGGCTTTTATGTGTGCATGGACTAAGCGTAGCATTTCTCCCTCCTTTTCCTTTTAAAATTGATATGAAATTACATTCTGTGATCCTTTATATAAAATTGTGATAGAATGTTAAGTCAAATACTTGAAAGACATTAGGGAAGAATATTACAGTTCCTTAGGCAACCTTAATTTTGCTTTTTTTCCTAATTACAGCACCCTAACACATTCTTTAACTACATGACTATGGGTTAAAACTCAGTTAAATAATGGGCCCATAAAGGGTCAAATGATCATAAATGCACCACTCCTTAACTTTTGACCATTTGATTTCAGCTTCTGAACACAGTTTTTAAACTCGTTTTTGCATTTAATAAGATTAGCTGAGAACCCTTCACAAATACTACTTTTGTGAAGTAGTAACCAACAAATTGAAGATCACAGATGAACATTCTCCTTCATATTTGGGCTTATAATCGGCTTGTTAGAGGTGAAGGAAGACTTTCAATCCATGGCAAATCCAAAATAATACCAATAGATTTGGGGAATAAAAAAAAAAAAGCAGCTAGCTAGAGTATTCTACTCTGTCATAGCTTCCACTCAGTAAGGCAAAGGCTCCAGTATTACTCTTCACTAAGGTGCTTTACTGGGGTCCCAGCTACTCCTGTCAATTCAGACAGCAGTAAAAACAAGGTCTTCCTCTTGAAATTTGTGCTTGGCAAGAACATATTTTTTTTTAAACATGGGTCATGTTACAACCACTCTTCTAATAGCATAACATGAAAAATGCCCTAAATTGAAAATTATATTATGCCTCTATTAACCAAACCTTTTTGTTATCATACTATACTGCTGTCCACCTTCTAAGTGACAGCTCTCACAAGCAGCACAGTATACTCTGGATGCCAGGTGAAGTTCACTGCATCAATTTAAAACTGTAAAATAGTGTCTTGAACTGGCATGTGCAAAATCCTCTCACCACCACATGTTATAATGGCAACAGCCAGCAGTAGAGGAATTTCAGATAGCAATTCAATTAGAACTGTCAGGTAATTTTTCAATGAATGTGTCTCAGCTCTGGAATTAATTTCTCCTTAACCTATGGTCTAACAGCTTATGTTTGCTGACTTCCATAACATGGGATATGGAACTGCAAAAGAAAATTACCATTGTATTTGGTGACAGGACAGTATGAGGACCACAGGGTACTATCGTTCTTTGGAAATGTTCTATTTTGGGAAGCAACAATGAGATGAGACGTACAAAGGAAGAAATTAACTGAAATCAAGCTAAATTAATAAAATGCTCAGCAGGGTTTGGAAAATATGTTTTCTAACAAATCTGTGCTAATTCTAGGGTAGCATAGGAATCTGTAAAAAAGGTGGGTGCAGGGAGCACACTTTGATGCTGGAAGCAATCCAGCCTCTCCAAGCACACACGACTGCCGAACTGCTGAAACTTCACAGCATTCATCCTCGGTGAGCTGCTGTTGCCACAGCAACAGCTCTTTAAAACATGGAAAACAGGTCAGGTAGTTTCAAACTAACCACTGTTTCCAATGTCACTATTTTCCCCTGTAGTTTTGAACTAGCCCACCTCTGAGATAATCACTGGTCTGTTGCTATAGAGTCATCAGCCCACAGAGAGAAGAAAACAAGGCTCTTGAGTTTCAGAGGGATGCGTAAATAACATGGAGTTCGGCCTCCCTCCACCAACCACTCTCCCTAAATCCCTTAGAAATCCCCTTCAAAGGGGATTCAGCTCTTTTCCATCTCTTTTTCTCTGCAAATATTCTTTACTCTGAAAACTGTTTGGGACTTAAGCTTTTTAGTTTTCTTTTTTAAATAAAAAGGCACTGCAAAATTTTAGATTTAAATCCCGTTAACCGCTGAGTGTAAGCAAAAGATGTATTATTTGGCCATAACATCATTCCTTCAAAAGGACTATTCAAAACTTTATGTAAGGGAGAACAATCATGCAAACTAGGTCTTTAAATCCCATGACAAGGAAGTTAAACAGGTCAAGACAACAAATGAAACAGTTGAGCATCTACACACTGAACTGCACTACAACCAGCACACTCCTGTCAATTCCTTCTCTGTTTCTCTAAAGTAGCACTGAAGGTGGACTAAACACAGTTGCTCTGTGTTTAGTTGATCTGTACACATCTTGCCAAATTTTAAGCCACAGAAAAAAATATAAAAGGACAAGCCTTAGTTTCAGTTTGAAATTTAATGTCTTTGTTACATGAACCTGTCTGAATGTAGGTGTACTTACACAGATCTCTTCATCTTGCCTTATAGTTGTATTGTAATAGTTAAAGGAAACTCTTTAGACAAAATAGTGATGAAAACTATAACTTTGCAAAAGCAAAACAAAAAGCCCATTTCATCCTACACACACATATCACAAGCACCATGGAAATACTGTATTTCTAGCTCTATGAACATTATCAGCATAATAGTTTGCATCTTTAGGTGGTTCATCATCTCTGTAGAATATATGTTCTTCTGTGTGGATGGCATTTAGACCATGGGACTATAATTAATGGCAATCATAGAGTAACCCAAATGTTTGCACTTTAGAAAGAAAGCCTCCACTTCCATTCACACTTCAAGTAATTCCCCATGCCAAAAAGCACAATCTTCAAAGAGGACACAACAAATAAAAGAGGCTGTCATTTCAAGACAAATAATTTTTACTGAGAACTTTTTGCATCTAGGTAATTTTTTAGGGTAATTTGAAAGTTTGGTCTGTGTCTTTCAAGAACACTTTTTCCTCCATTCTTACTTGAAAGTATAATATTGAAATATAAAAACCAACTACATATACTGGACTGTATTGACACCACAAGGGAAGAAGAAAAAATCAAACATGTTTTTAGAAGATTCCACCTAATTCACATCTACAAGCACTACAGTATGGTCATACAGCATCATGTGGTCAAGTCTGCACAGTTACAAAGTTCCTGCTTCTCAGCTGCAGACTTAACCTTCGCCCATCACCCTAGTCTGCTGCAATGCAAAGAAAGTTAAAATTTTTTAAATGGTTTAAGGTAACTTGTTTTAGTTCTCACTATGGCACACTAAAAATTGTCATGGAAATGAAGGCAGGGTGCTCAGCTGAGCATCAAGCAGCTTCTTGAAATAGTGTAACCATGCTACTGTACTTTTAGAGCTGTCCTATTGAACAATTCTGTCCTGGAACATTTATGTCAACATACTAGATTATCTGACTAGATTATTCTTATATCTGTACAATCTAGTTATCTATTAATAACTAGATTATTCTTATATCTATACAACTCCTAATGTCAAACCCAAATGTAAGTAATACCATGATCATTAAACAGATGCCAGAAAAGTGCTAATTCTTCAATGGTTTATTTCTTAGGAATGGAGTGAACTTTCCCTAAACTAAGGAATGCTGAGAGACACAGTCTAAGTTGTGAAATTTCTACCGCAAAATCTAAATGCAGTTTCACATTTAGGCACCCAAATGAAAGTCGCTTCTTTAACAGTCTGAGCAGTGAAACTTAAAGATTGACATCAGTAGGAGTTCTGCCACTGACTTTAGCAAGTATGAGATTAAGTCTTTATGAAGAGTTTGCCAATAACTGCAGCCTCCTATACTGGGCTTGCATAGCTTTATTTTTAAATTTTTACTCATATAAAAATATAAAGTAGGTATAAAAACATGTCAAAATAATTGTTATGCTTTGTTGGATTTGTTGTGCGTGTGTGTACCCCTCCACACACCAGAGGATTAAAACATAGGGGTGATACCTTTTTGCCTTTTTAAGTACTGGTACTGTCCATGAGGCACATGTCTGCCCAGCCACAAATAACAACATCAGTGAATTTTTTAAGAAGTCAAGTCTCCAAACAGTTTGATTACAAATTTACAATGCACACGTCTTACCTTTTTCACCAAAAATAAAACTACTAGTTCACAGCAATAAACAAAAGTAAATGTGGATTATAATGCATATTTGGTCACAGATTTAATGTAAAAGAATGACATTTCAGTAATTTTAACATATACTTTTCATACATTAAAAAAATACAAGTAAATGAGAATAATAAGTTATTCAGAAACTACGGAAATACAAATTTTGCTCTCAAGTTTCACAGAGTTCCCTTTTATCTCTGAGTTATGCAAGTTATAAGAGAAGAAATAAAATTTACATGTAAGGCAAAGTATTTTGGACAATCCCTGGACTTGGTCTATGTGCACTAAGTCAAATCTAATAATATATCTGAAGATATTAATTCAAAATAACAAATAACTCCAAGTATTTGAGCCACTGCTTTAACTCAATGTGTTAGTGCAGAAGTGTCTTTCTTCAAATTCTGCAAGATATTTGCAAACTAAAACCACACAGATTTTTTTCCGTTCCTCATGAAGCACAATAGTATTAAATGTCAGCCATTTAATTTCCAGCATTTTGTTTACGAAATATTGTTAACATCTATACTTAATATAGAGTCTACACATGGTACTTATTGGCTGCTGATCAAAATATGAAGCACAGAAATCTAATACAAGTGTTGTGATTATTCAGAGTCACCCACACAGTCACTAAGCTCATCCAATTTTTTTTTTCTGTTAAACTGCTAGAATCTTATCTGACAAGATCCCATTTGAGTCCAAAAAAAAGGGATGGGAGGCTGGCGCAAAAACCCCTCAACTGATAAAAACATCCCATTCTTTACCAAACCTCATGATGAGGAAATCCTCCTTGAAACTAAGAAGCTATAAAAATTAACTTAAAACAATCTTCCAGTCACCCACTCTCCCGAGGCAGGTTTTATTTTTAGCCCTTTTCATTTGCATTAATTATCATAACAAAGAGCAGAAGAGCAGATTTTGTTTCCCAGTGGTAAATTTGCATGATACTGACAGAGAGATGATTTCAAAGAATTCTGCAGAAACCCTAAGCTGGAACAAGGATTCCTTGGTTCGAACATTCAGTGCGGAGATCAGACATTACGCACAAAGGTGTGGCACACTGCCTTGACACTAACACTGATTCATGGAACATGAAAAACTCCTTAGATTAAATACCCTCCCTGTCTGGGGTTTTTAACTGTAAGGGAAAATAGAATAGAGACCTGAATCTGAACTGGTTTGATGAACAAAAAGGAAACATTTAAAATTTGTCCAGCCACAACTGCCTTTTTACAAGTTTCTCAAAACTCCTTCTCAACTATGCACATTACTGAGCTATTACACAATGATCCTAAAGAGGTGTATTAGTACGGACAACTGGTTACTAAGGTAACAAGATGTTACTTTAAACCAGCAGTACTGTCCCAGCTCATCAGCTTCACTCATGTCTTTCCTTTATTCTTTTTAAATTATGCACAAATCACAGACTTACTGTATAACCAAATACACATACCAGAGCTATGCTTCAGTTTCTCAAATAATTTTCGTCATTTGAGCTAATGAGTTAAAAAAAAGATGATGGAAGCATTTGAACTCTTTGGTGTGTAGTAGATTCATTCTTAACTCTATACTAAGATTTTGAAAGTTGTCTAAAAAGTAGATTTTGAAATGTTCTCTCATGAGAAACTATTTTGTAACTAAAAAGCAATTGCACATTGAAATTTTTTGATGGTATAAAATAAGATGGGAGGGATCCGATAAAGTTTTGGGAGGGAAAACCTGGTTAAGTCTTACTGTCTGAATTTTGGCTGAAATTTTCCAGAGGAAGACTCATGTTTGGAAATAACAGTTGACTGCTAATAGCAAAATAGATTAAGGTTACTCAAGCTCTATCGCCTCCAAAACACTGATGCTCCAAACAAACAAAGTATGTCACTATTTTTGAGAGCTCAAGCTTGTAAAACCTAAGTGTTCTCAACATCTTCTATGATTACAAACATCATTCATCAGCAGTAGCTTAAAAAGCCATAGGAAATAAGGCCATTGGAAACATCTGCAGGAGCAGGTCACCCATAGCAGTCCTCTGCTCCAAGTGGGATTAACTCCACCAAAACAGTTCCTGATGTGTTTATCTATGCAGGTCTTCAACACTTACAACAACGGCAACTTCTGCAACCCTCCGATGCAATCTGCTATTGTACAGTTAGCCATTCTTCTTACTATCTAACTTCAAATAAATTGCTGCAATTCAAGCCTGACCTCTTGCCTTGTCTTCAGAGTATGACAAATAAAAGCCTTTTAACATGTAAGAATGCAAAAAGCTTTTTGTTCTAGAAGAGTGTTTCCTGTGCTCTTTTAAGATACAAGACTTTATATAATCTTTGTCAGACAGCATGATTCCCTTTCCAAAGCTGCTGAAGTACAGCACTGGCACTTTGTTACACTTGAATCAGTAGTCAGAGTAATAGACTTATAGTAATCCTACAGTTTAAGGTAAACAGAAAGTATTGATTCTATTTACAGCCTAAAAATTACTGGTATTGATTTTCAATTATTTACTTAAACACTAATAGAAGAAAGGACATATTCAAAGAGAAAGGATGCTGTATTCAATACCAGTTGGAGAAACATTCTGCTCAGGCATTGTATTTCCCCCTCTCTGCAAGAAAAAGAATTCTACTTTCGTGATAAGAATATACAAACATAATTAAGTTATAATTCTCCTTTCATGATAAGAATATAGAAACAGAATTAAGTTAAATCAGTATTTGACTTACAGAGCTTTTAAAAAGTGTTATAAGTTGTTCTGTTATGTTTGCCTATAAAAACTCAGCAACCCATACTACACTTCTGGTTTAAATGTCAGGCTGGCAAAAACTCCCCTTCTGAACAGCTTCATGATAAACCTAACAAACCACGACATGGCAACAATCCTCTGTGGATCCCTAACGCAAATACCTCTCCCACATATTTACCCACACAAATACCTTTCATTTTTTGTAAATAATCACCCAAGACACAAGAAGTTTATCTAACAGCCACCTACTTTAAAAGGTACAGAAAATCTCCACTGCTGAGGTTCACACTGTCCTCACAAAATGACCTAGATAACGCATGTAATTTTCATTAAATTCATTTTATAGTCTCTCCCCTTTTAGCCATGCCTGAAGTGAGTGCAATGAAATTATGTGTGGAAACTATCAGCACCAATAATACCTTTATCTCATGGGTATATGGCCCATGCAAACACAGAAACCTAAGTTTCTTATTTGCTTAGTTAAGAAAACATTCTTCCTATCATCATCTAGAAATGCTTCATGATATTCAACAACTAATTAAAAACAAAACAAGAAGAATCTATATTAATACTTAATTTAAAATTTTCAAATTTTTGAAGAGAATCAGAAATGACTGAAAATAGATGAAATATGATAATTCCCATTAATTAGAAAGAGAACTGTTCCAAACAAACTCATTCACTGCTTAAATAAAGTCAGCATAAACCCAGCCAAGATTTTGGACAAACACATATTTCCAATGAAGTTATCTCAGCTTGGCTTTATTAGTGAAGTTTTAATTTAATTCTATATAGTCTTCAGCCATTTTATGCTATTTAATTTTTTACAGACTCAATTGCTGCATTATACATTCATAAATGTTAACAGAAGTCTCAGTATCTGCAGTACTACTATTCCAAAATTATTTTATTCTAATGTATTTGTTCTTTTGAAACCCAAAAGAACAGATGCCTACAGTAACAGATGGCTTTTTATTTTTTTGTTGCTATTCCAGAATCTTTAAGTCACCCAAAATGCATCTACTTAAACATGATACTGCAGTTATTATGCAAAGCATGATCTACATGTTCACTGTTTAATATTTAACAATCTGGATACCACTCCTGTTTGAAAATAATTCCACTAGAGACAGAAATCATTGTCCTAGCATTGCTATAATAAACAGATTTGCCTTTTACATTTTATTGTCTCATAACAAAAAGTAAATGACTCATTTGAAATGAAGTAACATATTCAATTAGTGCAAATTAAGTTTAGCAACTCATTCTGACTAATGTAAATTCAGAGGTTATCATCAATTATGTTCATGTAAATCCTTTGTTAATATCACGTCCCACTAACACACATTACTAAGGGGCAGAGGAGTAACAGGGTAATTTTATATCTTAATGATATCTAAAATGTCATGATACAGTAAAAATGTAAGCAGCAGGTCCTTTTCACAACATGTACACATTGCACATCAATCTCACAAGCTAAGATTTATCTGGGTATCCCCACATAACAAAAATGTTGAGCTCTTCTTGCTCAGAATTAAATGTTCACCTTTTCTTGGTGAAAACTAATTTCTATTATAAATATTATACAACATAAAATCTTCAATTGTGAAGGACAATAAAAAAGTTAAGCAATTTGCTTTAACAACACCCTGCAGTTATACTACTCATTTAATACACAGCTCTCTCCAGCATGTACCTATTTCTAGGAAACATTCCCCATGGAAAGAACAAAGCTATCATAAGAGCAACAAGATCATAGGAATACAAAATACCTACAAAAAACAACTATTCTTAAAAGGACTGGCCAGTCAGATGGGTGAAACAAACACATCATTTGCTCTCATTCTGATCCATACTTCTGACT
This sequence comes from Taeniopygia guttata, assembly GCF_048771995.1. Lineage (NCBI taxonomy): Eukaryota > Metazoa > Chordata > Aves > Passeriformes > Estrildidae > Taeniopygia > Taeniopygia guttata. Next base: position 130,107,440 of record NC_133026.1, read on the forward strand.
TCTGAGCTAGAACAAGAAGTCAACAAGTTAAGCCTCCTTATGAAAAAGCTGCTTATACCATACACCATTAACACTACTAGGAATCTCATACCCATACATTACAGAGCTTTACTGCATTTTTACTTATTCAAGTAAAATGCCACTATTTATGCCACTATTCCTCACAATGAGTATTATCTTGTTGATTACACTTACTGGCTTCAACATTTGCCGTGCATAAAGCATCACTTAACCCCAAGTAAAACTGACAGCATTAAGATTAAAAATACTGATTTAATTATGCCATCTGCCACATGCCTTTTAAAAAGAACTAAAACGTGTAAGAGACTTGACTATAGACTGGTAGAATTCATTGAAAGCAAAATTCCACAATGATCCCTGAGTGTGAGATACACATTAACAATTTTATATAAAAGCTGAAGTTTGAGTAAACATTAGTTTGGGTTTTTTAAAAGAGCTGTATATCAAATCAGAGCTTCAACAGCTGCACTTCAAAGGCTGAAGTGAAAAAAGCAAACCAAAACATGACAAGTACTTCCCCAGAAATACATGTCCCTAATATTCCCTGATATCAAAGGCCCATACTTTTCGGTTTGAGAATTTATCATGAGACATCAAAAACGGACAGTAGAATAACGGAAAACAAAATTCCTACTCACAGAAAAGAAAATATTGAAAAGTGCTTGAATGTTGAGCTTGAATACTTTTACTTGGTCACTGTTTCTTTTTAAAAAGCAAGAAGAAATGTAGTACAAAAATTCCAAACAGCCCTCTTGCATGAAAAACAGCACTTTAAGTCCAGAAGCAAATATAACAGTGTAAATTTGGAATATTGTAATATTCAAGGTGAGTATACAGTAACAAAATTCAGTCTAATTGAAGTTATTTGCAATATACCTGATTCAATGCAATGTAAAACTTGAAGGTTTACAGTGACAATTTTTTCTTATCAATTCCTGGAACATGACATCAATAACCAGCACAGACTGATCACGGAACTGAAGGCCCGCAGGAACAAAAGTCAAAGATAGACCTTAAATTCCCATATGGCATCAGTGAAAAAGAATTAAGATCAGCTTTTAAATTTCAAAACAGATGGACATCACCAGAGAAAAAAAACCAAAACATAAATACATAGTTACAGAACAAATAATGCTGCTAAAATTTACTTTTTTTAAAGCTTAGATTGATGACCAAAGCACATTATTTTCTTGGAAAAGTCTTCTAGTTATATTTGTGCTGGCAAGTAGTTTTTAAAACATTTACATCAGGGCAGAAAACTATGCTCATACCAAGACTTTCAAACCAGCCCTAGCACTAAGTTCATTTGCCTTATTTTATAGATTTGTTTATATCCAGATTATGAGAACAGTTTCCTGCATCATTTATTTACATTATCTAAAAACATCAGCATGTATGTGAGACTAACTGCTCTACGCACATTACATGTATTTGTACATTTCAACAAATAAAATAACTATGTTTTATCAGACAGTACAATAGACTAAGAATAGGATAAAATATCACTGTGACCTAAGGCAAATATACTATTTGTCCACAGGAATTAGTTCCCAGTTCTACATGTTTCACCTTAAAATATACAGAAATAAACAAACTAATTAGTTGCAGGGATTTATCAAGTTTGCTTTCACTCTCTTTTCCCTTCTCTTTCCCACCTCAATGGCATTTCTTTTTCCTACTTCATGCTTTAATAGCATATACATTAATAGATTTGTAGGGCTTTCCATCCAATAGACTTAAATATTTCTTCTTAGCATGACCCTGTCATTCACCCTGGCTCACAAGTAAAGTGCTCACTGGCTGCCAGAACTGCCATGGTCCGTTTGGCTTACAAGGATAAGAAATAATGGTATAATTCAGCAAATGTTTGGTGCCTTCTGGCTTACAGGGTTATCCTTCCTCTTCTACACAGGAAGCTGAAGTACTATTAGAATATACTAGTATTAAGTTGTATTTTGATCATTTATATTTCAGTTCTAATGTAACAATCCCTTCTTTAAATAAAATTATGACTGTCTTCATTTACAGTTTAGATACCTTTTTAGATCCCATTAAAGCTAATTCCAAACAAAACAGCATGGAAATATTTAGTTCAAAAAGTTTCCATCATTTATCCCTTTCATGAATCATTTAAAGACTTCATGTCAGCAACTGAAAACATTAATGTTGATCTCACAAAGAACAGACAATATATTATGCATGCCGCTCACTGATTTTTCCTTTGAGAAAGTCTCTTGCAGGCCACTTGCCAATACTGCCACTCACTGTCTAAAACACAAATAGAAGTGCTTAAATAAATAAATAAGTAAATAATAATTGCCAGTGGTTCAAATCAGCAGGCAGTTAAAACCCATATCCTGCGCAACATCAGCTGGTACCAGATGCTTTAGAGAAATGTATTTTTGAGTAGACTACTCTGAAAAAGTATATCCACTACTGAAGCACCTTCCCAAACTTTTTCTTAGGATGGTTTATCTCATCTTCATGTTTAAAACAAAATACCATCACACACACAGAGTTCATACAAATAGTTACTCACTTTTGAAAAAATCCTATTTGGTTTTCAATCAGAATAATTTTTTAGCAACAAGTCTCACAACACTGCCTTTTCAGGAGGCCAAGGACAAACTGCACAGTACATAAATTCCAACAGACTCAGGACCAAATTGCCCAGGTAAGTTGTGGATGCCGCATTATTGGAAGTTTTCATGGTTACAGCTTTAAACAGCTAGTGAAAGATCACTGTGTCCACGGCTTGAAAGCTGGACTAGAAGACCTCTCGTTCCTTTAGAGAGAACCATTCTAGGATTCTGAAGTCTGTACTTGCCAGTCTAAAAAACACTGGAAGGTTTGCATACAAAACTGAGTGGTTCAGTTTCTGAACATCAGAACCGCTCGGGTTTTATTCGAGGACAAATTCCTATTTCAACAAGGCAACTTCAAGCAATGCCAACAAATTCCACACAGCTATCCACATATGAATTATTAATGAATAAGTACTTACAGATTTATCATCTTAGCATTTACAAAAAGAATAATTTTTGCCTGCATTTCTTCACAAGTAATGGAAAAGATAGGATTAATTTTAAATTGTTCTAAAGGCAGTTTTATTGCCACTATAATAACCCCACTCAAACAATGGCCAGTTATTTGCCAATGAATAGTGCAACTATTTTGTTAGTCAATCATTAGGATGATGATTGCTGCATTTGCTACGAAAAAAATAAACCTAAAAAAACTCCACCCAAACCAAAAGCCAACTAAAACAAAACTCTCCAGCAGCAACAGCTTGTACTATGCTATTTAACTGGCTTTACCTCAGTAGTTTAAATTTAAGAGTCAGCTTTAAGTAGAAATGCAGTAAGTGAAAACTGGAAAGAAAATTCCCCGCCTACAGCTGTTACCTAAAATTAAACACAACATTTCTCTTGAAATCTCAAGTGTGCTTCAAAAAGGCACCATGTGATCATATTTAGCCACTGCACTATAGTTATGAACATTTCATCCACAATAGATAAACAAAGACTTCAGTGAAACATGTTAAAAAATAAGCCAAAGTGAAAACCAGGTATAATTACTTACAAGTCTCTAATCACTAATTCTATATTTCATTTTAAGTGCAACCTATAACTTAGTAACATTTTATTTTTGACCCTATTATAATGTGCAACATAGGCAAAATTAAATAAACTACACATATTTTGGAGGGTAAAAACTCCAACCTAAAATAGATGAACTTGTGTTAGGTAGAATAATTCTATGTAAAGAGATGTGTACTATTGGAATGGTACCAAGAAGATGACTTGTGCAAAACAGTAGGTGGTCTTAAACATCTCCAAGGGGATTGATTAAATGGCTCCAATCCAGTTTAAAATGCTTATCATTTTACTGATATAGCTAGCAAACATGACAACAAAATTCCATGTTTATAGCAATTCTATTTTTTCTTAACAGTATTGGGTCAAATTTTGAAGTTGCTTTAGTACATGAATTTTAAGGAACCAAAAACATTTTTAGAAAAAGTAATTACGAGATAGTATAATGTCACACATCACTCCTCATTAAGAAAGTCCTGTGTTAATCAGGTGCACTTAGTTCAACAATAAGGATGAGGCTCAAAGATTAGATATCTGGACAGTATTCTTGAAAGTTTATTTATTTTATTTGTATTAATATAGTTATAGAGAGGGATTAACTATTTTTGACACATATAAAATAAACAGCATGCAAGAGATTAAACAATAAAGAAGTACTTACGAAATCAAAGTCTCCATCTTGAGGGACCTTCCAGTTATCAGGGAAAACATTTTTGGATATGTGGTAAGGTTCATGCACGTTCTGATTACAGTTTTCAGGGCTTTTATTCTTGGAATCTTGCTTATCAAAGTAGTCCATGAAAGAAGGTCTTTGAACTTGTGGTGAAGTAGCATTTCCTTAGTCAAAAGAAAACAGACAAAAGGGGTAAAAAACTATTCAAAGATTAAAGAATTAATGCACTATAAACTAAACTTCACTAATTTATTTTCCTGGGGTTTGCAGAAACTAATACAGTCATCTGCATGTGATGCTAGCCTCTGTCTCCTGAGGATCTCTGGCATAAAAGCTCATAGTCAAAGTATGATATTTTTGTAGCAAGATACAATGTGGAGAAATGTTCAAGACATTCAGTGTTTCACACACAAATAATATGAGAAGCTACTTCATATAGTATTAATTAGTTGTTATAGAGACTGAATAACATGAGGTCCTAAGCATGCCTTTGCGTGCTTTGAATGCTCCTAACTTCAAGGCCTGGTCCACAGGCATTTGTATGAAAGGAACAGAGTTTCACTAAAGGTGATTATTTAGAAAAAGAACTTGCAAAATACAGCTACACAAATTGTGTCTAGATGCTGCTTAATTTAATTCATTATCAATTAATATTCCCAGAAAATTACAGGATCACCCTCTACAGATGGTTGCAAAGCACCCTGTCTCCGTATCCTGGGAGATTTTTTGTCATCATCAAACAGCTGCAAAAGTTTCATGAAGCAGATAGGGATCAGCATGAACTCCTACTCTTTTATCCTTTTCACAAAACTAAAGGTAAAAAAAAAAAATTCTTAGTTCTAAATTACTGAAATTTGTTTTCATTTGTCAGATTTCAAAGCAAATTCATTACTAAATAGCATAATAAATAAACATAATTGTCACCTCAGAGACCATATCCTGCATAGCACTGACACATGAAATGTGTCATGTCACTTGCTGGAAGTGTAAGACATTTGACATGAAAATATATTAAATATATTTTATTTCCACAAATAAAATATGAAACGGGATGAGAGATAAATAACTAAGGGGGGGGGGGGGAATCTAACACCAAAAATCAGACAAAACTATACATGTAAATTACAACCATAACAAAGTAATAGGAATTTTTATTTTATAATTTGTTTTAACAAGTAAAAAGGTAAACTGAAAATATATTTTGAGCTTGTGTTTTACATGATTACTAGAACTTGCTAATCTCCTCATCTGGCTTTACAATTGTTTTTATTCATTCACTAAGTGGGTTTTTCCCCTCTCTTCCACTTCTTAATTCATCATCTCTTTCCATCTCCTTTGTCTAAAGGTTTTCTAATTCATTCTAGTTTTGCTGCACGGCTAATAGCAGCCTATTCTTTCATTAATGCTTATTTTTGTACTGCTATCTTTTCACAGAATCATTAAGGCCAGAAGAGACATTCAGGATCTAGTCCAACCACTGACCTAGAAACACCATAATCACCACAACCATACCCCAAGTACCATATCCAGACACTTCTTGACACTTCCAGGCATTCCAGAGATGTTGCCCCTACCACCTCCCTGGGCAGGACATTCCAATGCATACTTGCTTTTTCTGTGAAGAAAAAAATTGAATCTCCCCTAGCAAAACCTAAGGCTATTTTCTCTCATCCTTTCTCTTAAGACATGGCACAAGAGACCGATCCCCAGCTGGCTACAACCTCCTTCCAGGTCATTGTGGAGAGCAATACAGTCACCCCTGAGTCTCCTCCAGGCTAAACACCCCCAGCTCCTCACAGGACTTGTGCTCCTTACCCTTCACCAGCTCCATGGTCCTTCTCTGGACACACTCCAGCACCACAATGTCTTTCTTGAAATGAGGGGCACAAAACTGACCACAGGATTCAAGGTGTGGCCTCCCCAGGGCTCAGTAGAGGGGGAAAATCACTGCCCTGGATCTGCTGGCCACATTATTCTTGATAGAAGCAAAGACTGCATGTTGATTTATATATAATATATAATATATAATATATAATATATAATATATAATATATAATATATTATATATTATATATTATATATTATATATTATATATTATATATTATATATATACATAATATATAATATATTTTTATATGTTATACATATTATATATTATGTTAATTATGTTATATATTCTTTTCTTTCGTTGTTCCTAAATTTTTCTGTTCCATAAGATTTCTTCTGGAATTTTTTAATGTGTGCTTCTACTGTCATGCTCTAAGCTTCAGTGAATTTGACTTCAGCTGCTTTCCTTCAACTCCACAATGATTCCTTCAATCAATCTGCTATTTCCATACACACCTTCTTTTCCTCATATTTTTTAGGTGATTTTTCTCTCAGCTTTTGCCACATTTTTTTCATATATTTTTTCTAATCCCAGCTCTCTACTCACCATATTTTAATTAGTAACAACTAACAATTCAGTGAACTAAATTCTGGGTTGAATTTAACTGACCAAGGAGCAGCCACCTCTTCTCCAGAATCTCCCAAGCTTGCCCCCACTGAACTCAGGATCACTTGAAGGAGATTCCTTTATCTCCTGAATCTGGGACTGAGGAAGGGATGAGAAGTAAACAGCAGGGATGCCAAATAACTACAGAAAGGAGCACTAGAGAGCAAAAGTCATAGTCATAGAATGGGCTGAGTTGGAAAGGGACTTTTAAAAACCATCTAATTCCAGCTCCCTTCCATGGGCAGGGATGCCTTCCACTAGATCAAGGTTCTCAAAGTCCCATCCAACCCGGCCTTGAACACTTCCAGAGATGGGGCATCCAGAGCTTCTCTCGGCAACTTATTCCAATATTTTAACACCCTCATAGCAGATAATTTCTTCCCAATACCTACTCTAAACCTGCTCTCTTTCAGTTTAAAGCCATTACACCTTGTCCTGTCACTACAGGCCATTGTCAAAAGCCCCCTCCAGCTCTCCTGTAGGCTCCCCGTTAGGTACTGCAAGGTCCTACAAAGTCTCCCCGGGGACTCATGCAGAGAATGAGTCTTCTCTTCTCCAGGTTGAACAACCCCAACTGCCTCAGCCAGTTTTTATATCAGAGGTGCTTCACCCCTCTGATCATCTTCATGGTCCTCCCCTGGATTTGCTCCAACACCTCCATGTCCTTCTTGTTTTGGGGGTCCTAGGGCTGAACACATTATTATGGGTGGAGTCTCATGAAAGCTGAGTAGAGCAGAAGAAAAATGGAAGAATCTAAACTTTAAAAAACCACACATTTAGAAAACAGATCCATGAGAAGATAGTAGTATGAAGGAGGTAGAATTAAAAACAGAAATACAATGCACTTTCTAAGTACAAATTGTTCATTACTTGGTGATCACTGCCCAAAACCCCTGAAACTGTTTGTATCAAAAAGATAGGACACCACATTGCTCGCCTTTCACAACCAATTTTTATTTCTGTTGAGATGGCTGTACTTAAGTTTCATCCTTGAGAAACAATTATAAACAAAAAGATTGCCAGTGTCTCTGTGCAAAACTCCAAGTACCAAAATGTTGGCCCATTACAGGTAAGAAAGTCTCTGTTCTCACATATAAGGCAATACTAAAGATTTTCCAAGCACTGCTCGTAAGTTTTGAAACTATTTATAAATGTCTTTCTTTTACATGTAATAGAAGACTACCTACATACAGAAAACAAACCAATCCCTCTGAATTCCTTGCTACCAAATGCATATTATGGAAATTGGGTCAACAGGACTGAAATTACTCCAAGGTAAGCAAAGAACATTTATTTTTTACTCTGAGAATGTCTTTTATTTGTTTTGCTAAATAAGAATTTGGAACTCACTTCTGATTTCAATTGAGCATATAGTCAGTTAGCCCAATTGAAACAACAAGAGCTGCTTACCTTCACTGCAAATACAAGAACTCACACACAAAACCAGAAATGTGACTGCAAAATTATGGCACCAGAGGTATTTCAACCTTCTTTTTTTTGCTTGTTTCTTCCTCCAATGTAAAAAATCCCACAGAATTTAGTCAGAAATTTATTTTTAAGGTTTTGTTTTGTTTTTATAAATAAATAAATAAAAACAGAGACACTATTTCAATCTAGCTAACCTAATGGGCTCAGTGTTTCATAGCAATGGGTTGACATCTACTAGGTTGAAGGCCATCTGAAAGTTCCTATCTCTTTTGTACTTACTTTAAAAAACACTTAGGATCTTTATGCCACAGCAAACTGATAAAGGTTGCACCTTTTTGGTCTGAAAGCACTTTTTTTAACTTTCATGAACAACAAAGTAATTTTAGCTTCTCAACCATCTTTCAAGAACCAAGAAAATTTGAAGTATAATACATAAAGATTCCCTTAAGAACATATAATTCACTCAGCTATTCAGTAAGTTACATTTGCCACAAAAAAATCTACAGCACAGCCAGTATCACTGAAAGCCTATTTTTCAATAACCTGTTCCATTCTAGAAGGATCTGGATTTTTCAGTTCTTCTAATTATTTCCTTTTCAATAAGCAGTGATCATGTTTAAAAATTGTTTTCCACAGTTTCACTATTTAAGAATACCTGTCTCCTATCATCCCTACAACTTGCCTACTGCAAAGGCAGCTTGGGGAAAAAGGTCACAGGAAAACAAGTCAGAAATTGCTGGCAAGCCATAAAACCCAGAGAGCACCACTAATGCAGAAAACACACTATACCTCAGCAATATCCCTGATAGGAACACAGCCAATAGGGATGTCCCCAAATAGTTATGTAAGCAAGTTTCTTCTAAAAAGTATGCTGAATAAAATGAATGAGGTAACAACACAACACTAACTCTATGACACTGTTTCAAAAGCACATCACAAATAAAATAAATAATTCTCAACACACATTTCAAAATAAAGAGGAATGCACACTCCATTCTAATATATGTTTTGATACAATTCTACTGATGTCATCTACCATGAAAAATTATTTTGCAGTGAAGCATTTTCAACTAAATCAATTTGATATTATATTAATATCAAATTGATTTTAAATCAGTTTAAAAGTTCTGCTGTTAGTCAACAAGTAAGGTCAGCAGATGAGGGTGACCGTTTCCTACAGAAGGGAGACTCGGGAGACTCCCACTACAATTTCCAGGGTGGGGGGGCATGGGTGCTGTATTTTGTTTGTTTGGCATGTTGGAGAGGAGGGTTTACAATGACCAGTGCAAAGTCTCTAAGTCTTTCTCTCACTCTGTGAGTACCAGGACTCTGGACCTCTTCTGCAGCTGCACATGTATGGAGGAAAGCTTTCTTCCTTTTGCCAAAAGCCATGAGCTTCCACATCATTCCACATTCTGTGGATCTCCATCTACCACTCAACTGAGGAACATTTTCAGCTGCTTGGTCTGGATCTCCTGTCTGAAGTGCTTCTGTGAACATCCTGTCAGTATCTTTTATTCCCTCAAAATACACTGCTTTGTCACTATTAGGAGTCAGAAGCAGTAAAGCAATCAGCTTTCAGCCTTCTTTAGTCCTGTATCTACCTATGTGCTCTCACCCCTGCTGCAAAGGCTAGCAGAGCTTATAAAACATCATACTGTACTTAGGCTTTGTATTCCATACATTCCTACCACTACTCTCTTCCCCTCACAAGGTGCCCTACAACACAGTGACAGAAGCCTAGAATTTTGACCTCAGTCTCCAGGCAAATGCATCTAACAGTGAACTACCACATAAAAACCTGCCACAGCCACGTCCTTCAGCCATATTTTAAACAGGATTTGTGACTGTATTTAATGAGTGGGAAAGTTCTGCTGCTAACACACACCTATTAAGCAACCACCTCAGAGAATTAGAGGTCAGGCTACTGGGAACCCAAGAAAGCAGCAGTAAAAATTGCATCAGTTACTTTGGCCAGAGCAGCTGGGAGTCAGAACAGGACAGATCTAAAAATGTTTGACTACTGAGAGCTGTAACAAAGTGGGTACTGAACTCACAGGTTTTCTATCACAGTGACTTATACACCCAAGCCTTCATTCAGTGTTGGGCCTCATTCAGTCTTTTGGCTGTTGTATGACACACCTATTTACCAGAAATAATTGCAACTGGCATTTAAATGGAAAATCCACATAATTGTCAACTAGTTGAAGCTTTCAGAGACTTTTTGAAGGACTATGAACCCAAGTTACAATTTTTAATGGGGAAAAGTTTCTAGCACAAAACATTCCTTTGCTTCTTGAGAATAAGGCTCATAAAACTGGTTTAATAATTTTTGGGGTTTCTTCCCCCCACCCCCTGGAAAAAAAGAAAAAAGTTTCAATGATACTACTATTATAATCATGGAATATTCTGAGTTGCACAGGATTCATCAGGATCATCAAGTCAGACTCCTGGCCCTGTATAGGACACCCCAAGAATCACACTATGTGCCTGACAGCATTGTTCAAACACTTCCCATTAGTCCAGTCCAGCCAAATTGCATCTTATTTCTGTTTTTAGCAAAACAAAGAAAATCTACATTAAACATTCTGCAACAGCTCTCAAAAACAGAATTGACAACAACATTAAAAAAAAATCCCCATTTTTAAAATATACTACTACTAGTGACATAAATGACCAACTTTACCTGTCACAGAAAATGGCTTGAGAGCCAATACAGACCTGTAAACCTCTATCACCTCTATACATGTACAGAAGTAAAGCACTAGTACACCTGTACATGGCACCAAGCAAACCATCTTACTGGGGGCACAGTAAACATGCCTGACTGAAAATACATTCTTGAAGTATAAATACCTAGGCTACAGTAACATTGAAACCAGCCCACAACCGAGTTTCCTTACAAAATTCCTACTGAAATTAGGACATAAGTTGTTATAAAACACGTTTCAGCTTTTGCTTGTCAGCTGAAATACCAGCTAAAGGATTTAGTCCTTTCTAACAGTTTTGAAGCACCACTCCAGAGCTATCCGAGCATATACCTCATATCACAGAGAAGACTGACTTAAGAGTATCAAACAGTCCCTTACCCTGCATGCTGAAATCACTAAAAAATAACGAACAAACCAACTCATGAATTCTTCTGTCAACATGTAGGTTCTACAGCATGGTGCATGTCCCACTGTAATAAAAAATACCATTAGGTATAATAAGACAGGAATGTAAGTGCTGGAACCAAACCTGTTGCCTGACAGCTGAATGATTAAACCACCACTTGCCTCAGGCTATCTCCAGTTTGCCAACTTTGCTGCAGTTATGCTGCTCAAAACAGTCATCTGTTGTGGGGGGTGAGGCGGGGAGAACAGGGAAGGAAACCTGCTGTCCCAAAGATTAAATTCTTTTATTCTTATGTTTGATTAGAAGGAAGAATGTGTTTAAGAACTAGACTGACCAAACCTAAAATGTTCATGTCTTATAGGGCAAAATGTAATAAAACAAAACCTGACTACTTTTCTACATTCTAGCTGTCAAATGCCACTTCATGACTTCTCCATCCTCATCTTTTAATACATTAATTACCAACCTCAAACTATCTAGAAGCTTCACCAAAGATTGAAGCAACAGTTAGAAATCCAGAATAAACCCAAACTGCACAAAGAGACAACTTCTTCCAATCCAATATGAATAGATAGCCAATATGCATTCAACAGGGCAATAAAGAGAAGCAGGAGGCATGTTACTGAAAAGGAGAAAAGAGAACAATCACAAGTACTCTTGGTACACCAGAAAGCCTTACACTAAGCCTTGCTGAATGACCACAAGGGGAATGTGAGGAAGCTGGTCTGAACACTAGTCTCTCCACTGACATATGAAAAGGCATCTACACAAAAATAAGTAAAACCCAGACAACTGAACAAAAGAAGTAATATTTCGATCATTCTCACTCTCTCTTCTGCTCCACATTAAACCTCCCAAAGTTAAGTTCCTCAGAACTCTCCTATGTTCTTCATTTTCTTTCCTCCTTCCAGGTACATACCACAGAGTCTCTGTTCAGAGCATGCACAGGCATAGCAAGCAAGACAGGATAAATGTTGTTTATTACTAGACTGTATAATATATGTTGGGACAGGAGGACAGGCCTCTTTTTGTTTCAAACCCCAATTTTATCTGGGCACAATTCCCTATTTGTGAAAAAAATATGGTTTTAGTTATTTTCTGTCATGGCTCCCAGAGGCCTCTAAGCATGGGTACTTATAAATAAAAACATATTATTGTTTCTTATTTTGTCCTTGAGCGGGGAAACAAAAGGCAGAAGGAAACAAAACATGAAACTAAACACAACAGCAATTAAATAAGAAGTTTGTCATAAATATTTTGTGTCTCTAGGAAGGAAATGAAATCTCTCTTCCCTAGTTTACAAAGTTTATTTTTCCAACCTTCTTGCTTGCAATGTTCTGTTATTCAGCAGTATCAAAAAGCACTTTTAAGACACTAATTTTCTACTAATTTATTATAACCAAATCACACAAACATCCAGAAAGTGCCTGTTTTGCCTCTAAAGGTATACTGGAAAAAGCAACCAATCCCCAAAGTCTTGTGTCTTTGTTGAGTACAAAGAAGCAGAAAAAATCTGTGGCTGCCTTTCAGATACAGCAAGGATTTTTAATGTCCCTTTCTGGTGACATTTATTTAGGAAACTTGCTATTGCTCCTATTTTGGCCAATAACACAACTATCACAAAACCAGAGGACAAGTCCACAGGACCAGTGGACATGATTTATATTCATTTTTAGCTGAGAGATGCAGAGGTCCAGTTCTTGAATTATTTCTAGTTTTTAATGTAAAAAATGCAAATAATGGGTGCCTAATGCAAAATACAACAAATTTTAGCAAGTGCTGAAACCAAACCTGTGGCCTGACAGCTGAATGATTAAACCATCACTTGTCATGAGGCAAACTACCTCCAGTTTGCCTGCTTTGCTTTGCTGCAGTTACAGGGCTCAAGGCAGTCATCTATGAGACAGGACAGAGGGGCAGGGGAATAATCGCAGGATTATTCTTGTTTGAGAAGAAAAAAGAATGGGATTAAGACATATACTGACCAGATGTGAAGGTGTAGAAAGGCAACTTCCTAACTACAGTTACTGGTATCAATTAAAAATTGAAAAATCAGTACATTTTAAAAGCAATGTGCTCAGCATACAAATAAAACACAGATTAAGAGATTGCAATGCAAAACCAATGCCACTGTTCTCATCTGTTTGGCTTAGCAACAGGTATTTCCTCTCAACACATATAAAAACTGCATGGATAGTGTGGTGCAATTTGGTAAACTATTTACACAGAACTTACTTATGAAGACTGATTTGTCAAGCTGCATAGAAACTGCACTAAACCCTAATTCATAATACTTAGACTCTAAAAATTAATTCCAAATTTTTTCATACTATCTTTCCCCTTTTTTTTATCAACAGCTGAGAACTCTAAAGGAAAAACAAAATAAAACCCAAAACAAACCCCAGAAAAGCCCAACAAGCAACATCTACAAAACCCCTTTTTTCAACTTCCTATACACACACAAAAAGTTTCTGCTTTGCAATTCCAAATAATCTTGAGCAAATTACATCAGGTATCGATATGCAAACACAAATGCAGCTTTGTATTTGCTATGAAACACTACAAAGTTGCTTATTTGGCAGTGATTTCCACTCTTGAGATATTAGCTCTCTATATTACACAGCTCCCCACAGCCTCCCCTCCCTGCAACTGCCTTAAGTTAAACATACATTGTGCCTCATGAAATCAGGCAGCTATAGCCTCAATTAGAGTCATCTATTGATGCTGCCTATTCATGCAAATAATTCTATTAAAATTTGTGGACCTCAATCTGCAGTAGTCTTTAGGCAAACAATGAGCAATATCATCAAGTTAAGTATGTAAATTAACTACTTTAAAAATGTGTTCTTATAGACACTGCAGTATATTTTTATACATAAAAACATTCACAATTCTTTTTTCTCTTTGTTACGTTCTCCCTCACATGCTGCCAAAATCTATTAGAACTTTTTATTTAGGTTTCAACCATCTTTTGATCATTGTCTTAAATCACCTATTGTTGAATTACATTCCAAAAAATGCCCAAATAATTATTTGCTTAAAAAATACAGATCTGCTAAGTGATCAGGAGTTACAAAACAATTTTGCAGCAAAATATATTACTGATTGCTGACTCCAAAGAGAGTCATGGTATATTCTCAGGACCACTGACATTGAAACAGCAGCCTCGCACATAATCACACCAGTTTAGCTCCAAGAAAACTGGTCCAAATGTATGTGGGACAGGATACAAAGAGACAAGCAGTACAAAGGACAATTCACAGAAGGACAATTTGAGTCCTCTAGAAAAACTTAAAGCACCAAAACCAGGCTTCTGCTTTGAATCTCCCACTACAGTCAACTTTTTCTCTACAAATTATAGAGTGCTTAGAGACACAAAAACCCCTCTCTCCCTGTTTTAACCATAGAACTTGACACATAAAAGCCTTTCATGATACAACACTGTCACGCAACATGAGAAACCACATTATTAGAAGAAAGCAAATTAACAACATACGTTTCATGGTCCCATCTTCCTCTTCATCATCATCACTGTTGATTACCATGGTCCCCAAGTCTGATTCTAACATGGTGCTGTTGTGCTCAATCATTGTCTGAGCGCCTTCACTCATCGTACTGGTGGCTCTCATGGTACCAGCACTCTCTGAATTGGTCTTCACCATGGTGTGAGAATCCAACTCATCTTCATCCTATGGGAAAATATTTGCCAGAACACAGCAGATCATTAAAACAAAACAATGGTGATATGTAATCACTTATTGATTAGTATTTTATCTTTATGTGACCTAGTTGTACTGCTGGACTCCCAGGTTTAAAGCTTTAAAAGAAATCACAAAATAAAACATCTTCCATATAAAGAAAAATAAAAACTCTTCTTTTGCTCACATATGCATAGCAGGGTAAGTATAATAAGGCCCACACACTCACTTTGCATTAGCATTCAGGTTTGCGTTGTCTCTGTGATTCTCATGACCCACTTTATCTCTCTGGGTACCAAAACTCAGTAACACAATTTACAGAAAGAGATTTTGCTGTTTTGCAAGGAGCTGCCACGAAGGGTGGTGACCACCCTCAATTTAGGATCATGCCCAGCATCTGACATTACATACAGAACCCCAGATGATAGGCTTGTGTTAAAGTTAACTACTAAACAATCTCCAACAGAATTTTTAAAGTCCCCCTCAGAAACAAAAAAATCAATTTGACTTACTTCAAGTTACACATTTGTAACAAGGGTTTTAAAATGGTATGAAGTACCATTTTAAAACCTTTGTTACAAATGTGAGTAAATAACTTGTTAATACTACACAGAAATAGCCCTTGAGCACATACTTACCCACTAGTGTGAGGGAGATAATATCAAGGAGATAGACAGTAACATTTTGAATTGGCAACAGTAAAGGGTCAGGAATTTGAAACAGAGTACTAATGGCAATCCAGTTAATGAAACATGAAATTCATATGGAATACCAATATTTGAAAACACTAATGGGAAATCCCATTGGTTTCCAAAATCTGATTTAGATTATACACACAGCATCGCAGCATTTCAGGAGTAATATGATGGGCTGTGACTATATACATTTTCTATATGCATAAAATCTATTACTCAAGGAGAAAAAGTATTTAGACATTCTCAATTGTTGATTAAATGTAAGCAATAATATCCATCACTGTGAAGTTACTCTATGTCAAATGGTAATATTTTAAATACAAATGCTAGTTTCACCAGTTTTATAACCGTATATGCATTCATTTCCTCTATTGTGTCAAAACTTCATTAGAGTTCCTTGATAAATGAATTTTACCCAATTAGCAAAATATATATATAGTTTGGAAGACTAATAGATAACCCTTGAATTTTTTTTTAATTTGCCCCTTACATGTTGTTACATAAAATCATAGAACTCTTTAGGTTGGAAAAGACCTAAATCATGTCCCTAAATGCCACATCTACAAGACTTTTAAATATATTCAGGGTAATATGTAACATTAAAACAAGTTTTCACCCACTAACAAATATCTTCTTTTTCCTAAATCTTTGCATTTCTTTATAGATGTTAAATGTTAAACTATGACTTGTAAGTGCAGGGGCTGGGGAGAACTGAGGCAGAATGCCAGAAAAAGTAAAGCCTAAACTCAAACCCCTGCAGCATTTCTGTTTCTCACTGAACTAATTCCCTGGCGTGGCAGACAATTTGCCTCTTGCACAGACACACATGCACAAGCTGCATGGCCTGAATGCCTGTTTCACTAAGGGCTGGTCTAGGTAGATATAGAAAATTGAGTGCAGTAATACCAGTTCCTGAAAATTATTCTATTCCATCTCAACTAAAAGATACAAAAACAGATTTCATTTTGATAGTCCAGCTAACAGCATACCATAATGAAGCCAAGATACAGACCTAAACAGATGTAAATTAAAATTTCAAAGTCAAAAGAATAATTATTTTCCAGATTATATTTTGCAAAAATACTTGAGTTCTTCATTTGCATTCTTTCGGTTTTTGGTTTTTTTGGGGTTTTTTTTGGTTTGGTTTTTTTTGGTTTTTGTTTTATCTGCATTCTATTTAGTATCCTGCCCTTAAAAAAACTGTGATATTCCCAAATATACAGACAGCTTACAGCTACAGCACTACGCAACCATGCCAGTGAAAAAAATGAGATTATTTTGGTACTGCTCCTCCTGGTGGCAAGTTCAAGTTTCTTTCTACCACCAAATGTTACTGTTGACCCCAGTGTTTTCTATTAATTGCATTTTTCCCCTTCTAAATAGGGTACTTGGAAACAAAAAGGGTAGTTTTGCATAGCATTTTAAAAGTGCCAGAACAGTTAACCTACAAGTTTTTCTTTCAGTACAACAATACAACATAAAACTGACTCGTAACATACTGGTGTTTCACCTATTAATCACTACCAATTTGGCATCTCTAACATACAGGCAGGCAAATCTCCGAGTTTAAGACACAGTTACATTTGATTTACAGACTAGGCTGACTAATATTAATACCCACTTGCAGTGCATATGGCTCTAAATTTACCTAAGCTGAAATAAGAAATTAAACAAATGCTTTCCGGAAGCTCAAAACTTTTATTGTAGAATTAATGGGAGGAAGTGATGGCTAACAATATGAACAAGTATGAAATGGAGTACTAAATTATCACTTTCATAACTTCTGCTTCCTTGAAAAAACATCTACTATTTCTTCAGTCAAATCAACTACCTGGACTTGGCCCAAAGAATAGCATTTCATTTTCCAGTCTAAGAGTGCCAAAAGCCTTTATCTTAGCATTGTCTCTCAGCAAAGAGAACAGTTATCTTTTAGCTCCTAGGAGACTAAGGACCAAAAAGGCCACCTTAGTACTAGAAGAACAGTTGTCACAAAAAGAAAAGTACACAACAATTTTGATGAATGGTGTTTTCCTTATATCAGGAATGAGGTACTGAGACAGAACAACATAAAACTTCTCGTGGCCTGTGCATGCCCCAGAATATTTAATTTTGTAGCTAACACAGAATGCTTCCAGAACTGTCATTCCAGTATTTCTTACAAATATGAGATTTAGCTAATATGGCAGTAGACTACACTGGTTCTGAAAAGGAAACTTAATAAAAATATGCAGTGGATCCACGTTATGGAAGTGCACATTTACATGACAGGTGAAACTGATTCCTTCATACAAATTCTGATTCATGCTTTACAGTACATAAATATTGGTGTAGAACTTGTGATCTGTTGTTAAAAAAGGTAAACACACTGATTAAATAAACACAAACACAATCTCAATTTTAACCAAAAAAAAAAAAAAAAAGAGGTATTAAAGCTGAATTGTCGTGTTCTCATACTGTTTATGAAAACAGTTACAAGAATCAAACAATAAAAACAGCTAACTCTGGAGTTAAATTGTCTGCTGCTCTCCTGTGTACAAGTAACAAGCAACCAAACTTGTATTTGGAAGGGGTTTCAGTTACACACTATACAGCACCACAAGGTATGCACAAGCGAGAACTCGAAAATCTCTTGAAATGCTACAGAAAAAACAATAGACTACAGAAACTCTGAATAACATCATAATGTAAAGTAAAGCAATAACCTGCAATCCTATAAGCCTAATCCTCCAGATCTCTTTATTTACCAAAATGTTATTATTAACAAACTCAATCCTTAGAGTATAAAAATGCAATCATAGAGATTTGATTATCAAGATAGAAAATTCAAAAATACTTCAGCAGAAACCACACACAAGGCTTCATGATATACTTGGAAAATACAAGATCTCATCACACAAGGAGTTTATTCAGAGAAGTTGGCCTTGCAGACCATACCTGAGTCTAATCAGTACAGAAGTGAATGAGCCAAGGTGATAAAGACTAATGGATTTTTCTGTTGCCTTTTAAACATCAGTAGGATGAAGACTGATAAAAAATTAAACAAGAGATGCAAATACGGCAGCAGTTACCTTTAAAATCTCTCTGCCTGTGGTTTGGTATGTTAAAAGAACACTAGAGGGCAGCAAAGACAGCCAATCGGCTGCAAAGTATTAAAGGAAGATTTATTTACATGCTGGCAAAATTTAGTATCCTGTAAAATAATTTCATTTACTATTAACACCTCATCATCACCTTTTAAAAATGTAGCTGTAGTCCCAGCTATCTTTTTTTAAAGCACTGCAGTAGCTACATAAACACACAATATAGTTTGGTCAAGCACAAGGATTTTGTAAAAGCTCCTAATGTACAAAGCCAAATTTCAACCTGAGTATATGATTAATACTGAGCACACAAAGCTTAGACCCATCAGTAAAACAGGTAAAAACTTAACTTTCAGCACACAGTCAAATCCCATTGCATTCAACAGACATCTGTCACAAAACAGCAATTAAGCCTGTTTTCTACCTCCAGGTAATGATGCCTTGCTACATGCTTATACCACCCCATGTTTATTCTTCCTATAACCAGTTTCTGGCCCCACACTGCTGTGGGTTTTAACAATATGCCATATTTCTAACTTTAGGACACCTAAAGGACTGCAATCAAATCTAATTAACACACATATCAAGTGTTCTTTGGCATGAAGAAAAAATTGGAAAGTTTTAACACTTTCATGCAAAATAAATAGATATCTATAGACAGATACAGCTACAACATATACACAAAAGAAGCATGAAGGCAATTAGAAAAACCTTCAGAAAAGTACAGCACAGTGTATCAGATTTAAAATACAGAATAACTAATCTGATTCACTAGTTCCTTTACAACAACACTATAAATATTGTAAAAATATAAAGGAATAATTACAGCAATTATTTCTTAGAGTCCCAAAACACAGATGCCAACTTTTCATAATTAATATAAGATTAACCACGTAACCTTTTGGATGAATGAATAAATAATCCTACATATAGGAACAACTGATTATCAACAGTTGGCTTTGGCATTGATAGTTGTCAACCAGCAAGTACCCAAGCAAAAAAAAGGGATCATTGAAGTAATTCCTTGATTTAATACTCTAAAAGACTTCAACATTTCTCACATCATAGCCACATTAAAATGTAAAAGTAAACATACAGAGAGCTGCTTCTTAGCTCACGCCTTTAAAGGTCCACAGAAACAAATATTTAGACATGTTTTCTGTAAGCTGCCAGGCAACAAGTTACTTTATGTTCCCATAATATAGCTGCCCAGCCTCAGCATCCACTTCACATCACACTTCCAAAAATGCACGAGAAGAGACTACTCATGTCTCATAATGCCTAAACTAACATTTCAACTTTGATATTGGGATTACCCTTCTGTAGAACACAACACTTGCAATTTTTGCTTAATTAAAAAAACCTGCACAACTACCTCAGCACCTATCAAAACATGTCAGTTTGTAACAAGGCATTCTCATCACATCAGCAGTTCTCATAACAGGCATAAAATCAATTCTGAGCACACTATAATGATATTATATCTCTCAGGAAGGATACAGACATGAAGACTGTATTCAACCTAGACATTTATTTACAGGTCTATAATACAAAGTTTTGAACAGTAAAACATATTTACATTAAAATTTAAAACTTCTCATGCTATAAAATGTTCACAGACAATAGTGAAAAAGAAAAATAGAAATGAATTTTAGGGGGAATGTGACTCTTCCTCACTTGAAGGACAACTGAACTGACCCTGAAAATTAAGTACATAATTGTGAAAACTTTGCATCTGATTATTTCTCCAAATCCACACAATCCATTCTACTTCTAGTTATGTACGTCACTTTTAACTTGAGTGCCCATTACTATACATTAAGTGACTTTAAGAAGGTATTAAAGCACAAAAACGTATTCAAATGTAACTGTTAGGGTAATACAGGTTTCCTAACAAAAGAACCTTCACAGTCAGAACACTTTACACCTTCCTTCTTGAAGGGTCTCAAATCATGTACTAGTGAGTAACTAGCAGAACTCCTCACAATTTACATAGGAAATTCTTGGGGGGTTAGATTAATAAATTCAAGCCTCTGACAGGTTAACTGAAACCATTATTTTTCAATAGTATATGAACTCAATTCACTGTCCATGAGGGAACTTTAACCTCAATAGACTTTACTTAACACTAACACCAGTATTTACTCTTGCTTTTAGATGTTGTTAAGTATGCATTTCTCAAAGTTCAAGTCTGTTTATGTATTTCTACAGTGAGGCCTTCACAGTAGTATGATTGGGAAAAAATCAATTTTTGAGGTGTTATTTTTCAAAATTGAAGTGCCAGGTGGCTGTTACTTCACAACTGAATAGTGACTCCAATTCTAGATACAATCTAAAACCATTTATAGATATTAAAATATAAAGAAATATCTGCATTACTTACTGTCACTAATACTACATAAGGTAACACAGGGACTGTTATTAGCTCTTTCTAGGACTGCTGCCATCACTGCAGACTTATCAAGACCTGTGTTATCATTAGAACTATAGGATCATGTAGTAATGTAAACTACATACAAGCAGCCCTGGATTTCTTATGGGGTTCTATGAAACTGATATATAAGGAAGAGGAATGTACAAGGGTTATTTTTCTTTGTCCCTGAATGCTATACTGCTGACCTCATCCACTACCAAACTGTATACCAACTATACCAAACTGGCACTCGTATTATCTGCTTTCCCTTTCCAAAAGGAAAACAATAAATACTCAGAAGTGCAGAAATAACTGGTTCACTCTTTTTCTGGCAGTACCACAAACAAGTTCTAAATTAAATGAAAGACACAGCCTTTGAGCTTATAGTCAAATTATACATAATTTTGAAGTGTGGGATTAAGGATACACAAATATTGTAATGCTTTCATTTTATTCTTCCAGATTTTTATCCTGGTTTCCTCTAATAACTTGTGGGTCCATTGATTAACCTCTGCCTAGTATGCTTAAAAAACTAAAATCAGAATACCACTTACTGCAGACTTCACTTACACCTAACATGTTCAGCAGTTTTCCACTATGCAGTACATGAGCAATATGCATTCAAGCAACATCTTACAGAGAATGTCTTTAATTTAAAAGAAAATGGTTACAGTGTCAAAGAATCACAGAATGTTTTGGATTGGAAGGGACATTAAAGACCATCTAGTATCAACTGCCCTACCACAGGCAGGGACACCTTCACCTATATCAGATTGCTTAAAGTCCCATCCAACTGACATACAACACTTTAGGAATAGGTCATCCATAACTTCTCCGAGCAACCTGTTCTAGTGTTACACACCCTCTCCACAAAGAATTCCTCCTAATATCTATTCTCAATCTACCTTCCTTTAATTAAAAGCCATCGCCCCCATACTATATGCCCTTGGAAAAAGTCCTTCAGCTTTCTTATAGGCCCCCCTAGGCACTGGTGCAAGTTTATGCTGCTGTTTCCTAGTTTGGCTGATCAGAACCTTTGGTGACAGCAACTGGAGAAGAACCTGGTGTCATCACTCAAATTAATTTGGAATTTCTTATAATGATGTACTGCACTGAAACTGCTGCAAGACATAGGAAGTCTGCATTATAACAAAACAATTTTTATAAACAGTCCAGAGCAAAGTTTGTTCTGCATTGTGACACACTAAAGATATTCATAGGTCACTCCAAAAACCGTTTTTGTCAACAAGGAAATCCCTCATCTCACCATCAATATTCTTCATTTCAAACACTTGTACCCTCGCTTTTTCTATTAAAACCAAGTATTTTTTTTTACTCAAGGCTTACCAAGTAACACAGAATTATTAGACATACATTTACTGATAGCAAAAGTCATACTTACCACCAAATATCACCAGCTTTAATAACTGTTATATATTTCATCCTAACTACAAATCTTATTACAGATTATTTTCTTGAACCATAAAACTGTGTGAAAACTTAGGGAACTAAAAAAACCTCAATAGCATTAAAAATATACAAAATTATTTTGATATAGTAGGTACAAAAATCATCTTTTACTTGATCTCATAATGGGAAGCTTTTGAAAATGTTTAATTCTTCAATATAAACTTTACAGCAAGTACACTTGGACATCCTCTTGTCCATTACAGGATATTCTTGCATCTCTCTTAACAGGCCTTGTAAAAATAATTTGGTATTTATTATTAATATAAAACAATTACAGCATGGAAGTAAGCATCCACAGTGGAAAATAAAAAGTAGCACACAACATCAAATAACAAAAGATGATAAAAGCATTCTGAAAGAACATATTGCTGAAGTTTTTACCCATACTCTCTTATCCTTCTCTTTTTGTCATCTTAAAAGTCTCATCTAGTGATCCCTCCACTGAAGGGAATACTACAAGGTTTCATTTTTCAATTTCTCCCTTTCTGTCTTTCACTGCGCTGAAATCATGCTCTTCTTTCTATTTTTCTACTACCTTTCTTTTCTGAACAGACTAGTCTCATTCACAAGTCCGCTTTCAAGGCTTTCTCCTATTCTGTCACTTTATTTAGTACTGAAAAGTCAGCTCTGCCCCAAATTTGCCTCTTCCTTTACCTGTAAAATTTTCAAACCTTTACTCTTTTCTCACATCCTGTGCAACTACAGGCAGGGCTGCCTCTAGCCCTCTGCAGGGCTGGCCTTTAGAACTCCTCTACATCACAATCACAAAAAAAATTGAGCAAGGTATGCAAATGCTGAGCTGCCAACTGCGCTGACCTTCTGCCTTATATTGAAGAGCCATTTCTTCAAGCAGAAGTTGACTTCTGGTTCTGGGTTTCTTGCTGCTCATACACTGCTATATAATTTACAGCCCCTAAAATTCTATTAATGACACACTTAGCATTTCCTTGTACTACAACAGCACTAATTTTTAAGAGCAAACCAACTTTTTAACAAAAGTGGCTAATTAGACAAATTAGGCACTGCATTAGACAAAGTTGCCAGGAGGTGCAGGGTGGTGAGCAATCCTTTCCTTCTGTTCCTTACTGCCGACACCACACCTGGAGTGCTGGGTCTAATTCTGGGCTCCTCAGTATGAGAGACAAGGACACACCAGAGGGAGCTGGCAAAGGGCCACAAAGATGAACAAGGGACTGGAGCATTTCTCCCAGGAGGAAAGGCTGAGAGCTGGAACTGCTCAACCATGAGAACACAAAGCTCTAGGGGACCCCATCATATCGGTAAATATCTGAAGGGCAGGTGCAAAGAGGATGAAGTCAGGCTCCTTTCAGTGGTGCTGAGTGACAGGAGCAGAGGCAATGGTCATATAATGAAAAGAAGGTTTCCTGTGAACATCAGGAAACATTTTTTGTACCACGAGGTTGACAGAGCATTGGCACAAGCTACACAGGGAGGTTGTGGAGTTTCCTTCCTTGGAGATATCCAAAAGCTGTCTGGACATGGTCCTGGGCAGCCAAACCTCAGAGGCCCTGCTTAAGTAGGGGGATTGGACAAGATGACCTCTGCAGGTACCTGCCAATCTCAACCACTCTGTGATTGTGTTTTCTCAGCCCTGTTAACCAAAGATACTCCTGTTACTTTCAGATTTGAGGCACTTACTTAGTGACAAGCAGAGTCTTGCTGTCTTTTTTACTCATAACTTGTCCCCTTACTGCACCACAAAAGCTCATGGCAGAATTCCCTACTACAATGGTAATACAAGTAACAGATTGCTGCCTCAATCCTGGATTTGAGGTTCTCTTACACTGAACACTAAATTGGGAAAGTATGGAGGGAAGGAGTCTCAGGGGGTGGCAGAGTGGGGAGTGCAATGTTAGGTTCTGACTTCTGCACCCATGCAAGAACCATGAGGAGTTGCTAAATGCTGCCTCAGTTGAGGTGAACCAAACTTGTGTTACACCCTTCCATGCAGTAATGGGAGAGGGAGGTATACACCACATCCTTAGCTGGCATGGACTGTGCCTGGCAGTGTGATCTGAACCTCACACTAAGTAATCAGATGTCATGCCTAATTTTGGGTTAATGCAAAAGACATCAACATTGCCCAAGCATTTAACATCTCCAGTTCAGAAGGCAATAGTAGGGATGAAAGCAAGCTAGTAAAGATACCAGATTTTTATGTCAGTAATAAATCAGTATCTTCAAAAATAAAGTATTCAGTAATTCAAGTCACAAACATCAACCCTGCATGTCAAGGCACACAGAGGAAAATTTTATAATGTAAAAAAAATAATCTCAGCCTTCCCTGCCTGTTTAGTATTGACTAAGCAAATACAATTCAGAGTAAACCACCTTTATAAAAAGAAGCTATCAATATTCTTAGAACACACTCTTAGCACTGAAAAAAATGCAGCCATCCACATTGATTATTGGAGATACAAAAGATTGCACAGAATCTGCCTGAAAAGTATTCATATATATAGATCATCACATAGCATTCTGTAACAAGTATTCTACAATAGGACAAACTGCATTTACTGCACTGCTCTTTTCTGTTTGCTCAAAGCTGTAACATTCCAGTCTCCATCTTCTCTTTGTGTTCTTTCTGAATGACCATACATTGTATGTATGGCAATACACTTCTTTGAAGCACATTCTGCTGCATTGCTCAAAACTAACCTGAAATAAATTATGTAGGGAAGAGTAATAATGCCAGGAACACAGACTTATTCTTAACACTGCCAAACAATTCTAAATGCAACCTACTTATCACACAGCCTGCTTCTCTTCTCAAACGCATGCTGACAATGTCATCTGAAGAATGAAGTGCCATCACCACTTTCATGTTACTTGCTTTAACCACATTGCAATCACTGCTTAACTGAGTGTTGTCATTAACTATTCCGTGCATTAGACTTAACCAAAAAAAACCCAAACACCAAGCAAAGTACCCTGAACTAAAAACTAAACCACTTGTCTAGAAGTCCAGCTGTGAAAGCAGAACCTCAAAAAATTTTGGGGGGTTTAATGTTAGTCTGAATAGCTGAAGCTGACATGGTTTCTTTTCTCACTGCCTAGAAAAGCTTTTTACTAAGACATTTCATGGAATACTGCTGAAAGCTGGTTTATACAGCACTACTCATAATTAAACAGTGTAATACTAAGAATTCATAGGCTTAAAACTACAAAGACAACTGGTAAAAAAAAAGTCTTTTAACACAACTACAGGAAGTAGGGGAAAACTAGCAACTTATCTGTAAAGTATAGGTGGTTATAGGAAAATGGGTACACACCGAATTTTCTTCTTCCTCTTCTAGCTCTCTCTGCTGTTCCTCATGTCGCTTTGCCTTTATCTCCATTGCTTCGGTGATCAGGTCCCTTAAAATTGAAACTGGCTTAGCATTCTTAATAAATGTATGCTAGGGGGGAAAAAAAATCATCAAAATATGTAATATCATTAAAGCAGTTGTGCTTCAGATTTAATTACAAGTCGTATTTAACACCACAGATTTCAGTGATAAACAGTATCATGCATTACACAATAACCAAAATCTATACCAACACAACATACAGTATCTTTCAGCTGCTTCATAACTAAAATTTTACTTTAAATATTTTTAATAACTGCAAGCCTTGGGAAATGTAATCACTTAATAACTGTTTCATGATTGAGGATACAATTTTCCAAAGAAATCATGCAGAAAGTTGTAAATAGAGTGGTGATGCTCTGACATAGAAAACCAAACCTTTTCGGATATTCAGTTTCATAATTTAATTAATCTTAACAAATTGAGAGCATAAATTAGTGGCTCTAACCAGAACATCTGTGGCTGCTTATTTCAATAAACCTATACTTTAAATATCATAAAATATTTCTTTATCTGTGATGCTAAAAAGAGGAACCAGGAAAAAAAACCCTTACTTTTAAAAGGAAATTTAATTTTTAATTCAAGGTCATTTAAAACATTGCTTCTTCATTTAAGATAATGTGCATTATACCAATTGCACATTTTGCAAATTGTAAGGAAAAATGTGGTTCTGCATCATTATATACAAGTACAATTTAGGCAAAACGTAACAAAGCACCTCAGAAAAATATTATTAAATATTTAAAAACTGCTTCATGAAGAACAGAATTGATGAAGCTTCCTGCACTACACCTATTATCTATCTCCCTTGATATATTAATTCAATTACTCTTTTTCATTCCATGACCTCTCCTCACAAGTAGTACTTTCATTTCTACTCAAACACTTTCACAGCACTTCCAGCTCCATCATGTATGCTCCAAACTCCAGCTGGGGAAAAAGACAACACAGACTCCTGATGAACAAACACAGTAGCTGGTTTTCTGGTCAGTATGCATGGGAAAGAAACTGTACACTGAAGGGCTTTTTTTGTTGGTTTTTCCTTACTTGTCTATATTAATGAAAGTCTCTTCTATCCAGCTGTCTGTATTCAGCTAACCATATGAACTTCACATCCTGGAGGTCTCAAGTACTGGTTCATATATCACACAGACACTTATAACTTTCAATTTTTACTTACCTTGTGGTCTACATTTTCATATTTTGCAATGTATAAAATTAAATATTCACAGCATGATCTACCAATTTGACAGATTTATTACCAAAAACTACTTTGCAAAATTTTTGTTCTCTTTGTAGTGGAGTTCACTGGAACTTAAAACAGCTGCTATTGCTAGCTCAACACAGAATACATCTAGCAGGAGAGTAATACAGGAAGCGAGAGACTGGCATACCCTGCCCTGCTCCAAAGGTCCACACTACCAACTGTGGCTCACACAGGCAAGTGCCCTCCTGGTTGAACTTATGATACTGCCCATCTGCACCACACCTTTCCAGCACACAGAGCCACCGGCTTGCTCAATATGACATGACCAGAAGGAAAGACTGAATATACCCCATGCATGGTACACACAAAGGGGCAACCTGGGCTCAGTTCTATTACTAAAAACTTGTCTAAATCCTGAGATCTATTCCAGGCCTCTAATCACAAAGCAAGGATCCAATATTAATAGCAAGAATTACCCCTAAACTATTTAATGAGCAATGACTTTTTAGAAGCAGCAAGAAGAGAAATAAAATGGGGACAGACATACAGGAGCTCATAGAGAAAAGACTACAAAGTAAAAAAGAAATAAGGCATAATAATAGTTAAAATAGGAGTTTCCCTTAGAAAATTTCACAACATTTTGGGTAGAGGGGGAAAAAAAATCCCCAAACATAAAATGTGCTTTTCCTCAGTAACTTAAATACTGACCTGTAGCAGCTGGGTTGCTGTAGCTCTTTGTTCAGGATTTTTCACTAAGCATTTCTTTACAAAATCTGTGAATTCATCAGACCAGAGCTCTGGCTTCCGGAAGGTCGGAGGGGGATTTGTAGGAATCATAAAAATAGCCTAGATAAAAATCAAACAATAGCAAATCTAAACAAAACACATCACCACAGCAGCTGAAGCCAAGTTAAAATAAAGAAATTGCTTTATCCACCTTTCTTATCAGGCTAAGAATCTGGAAGACAAATTTTAAGTATGCAAGGATTTCTACTCATATCAAGATTCAGAAAGTAAATCCATCTGCTACTAATATAACTACTTCCCATTAGATTTTCTCTGTTTAAACTGTACCCTATTGAGCACAAGACTCCTTATTTAATCTACTGCTGTTCATCAATCTGAATAAATGATTATATTCTTTCAGAAATTCTTAGCAGAAATGACAGCACTGCTTGTTTAAACACACATATAAAGTTGCTGTGAACAGTAAAGCTCACCTTCTCCTCTCTTTATTTTATTGATTAGAAAATTTGGGGGATTGTTATTTCCTTTTGCACTCATCATTCATCAGATAGAGATTTAAAACTTGCATGGCCAAATAAGATTTAGATACACATGCTAAAAGACCTAAGGCAACACTAAAATGAGACAAATAAAATAAGCAAGTAACAAGTTTTACAGTACTGAATACTTACATGAAATTGAAAATGCACCATTTTACTTATATAACAACAATTTCTTTTGTTGAGAACCATATGCAGACTGATCTTTCAACTGGGAAAAAATTTTCATCTTATATAAAAAAAAGTTTCTCCTACTCTAAGATTATAAATAATGTGCCATTTTTATATGATTATTACCAGGTTTTCCTCTAACTAAAAATACACACTTGTAGCAGGGGGAAAAGCAGCCATACAACTCTGACAGACTAGTGCAAAATAATGAAATTTTTGGAACTTTTGTATGTAATAAATGCATCCAATATCATCACTTAAGACTTACACATCATAGCAACACACTGTTCAGAAGTAGGTCTGTTGACAAGAACAATAGATTATTATTGACTCCCAAACTCAGGTTCAATTCAACCACATTTTCCAAACTCACAGGGAGTAAAAATTCTTCATTTGTTTTTCTATGAGCATAGGCAGAAATACAAACCCATAAAAGGGTAAAAAACTGATTCTACACACTTTTAACATATTAGAAGCACTAGAAGCTTCAGCCTATGTCTGAAACATAGGCAGAAGGCAGAGAGAACTTAATGAGATTTTATCCACAGCTTCTAAAGAACTCTGACTGGTCTTGAAAGTTGGCTGAACTCATTCAAACCCTCATTAGAAAATTCTTCTCATATTCTGAAGGAAAGTGGAATCCATGCAAAATGATGGCAAAACTGCTAACATTTTAATGAAAAATTAATTCAGTACTGAATAGTTTCTAAACATTTACAAAACATGCCATTTTCTTTAATAAAAATGTATGCTACAACAGCAACTTTATATTTTCAGGGGCAGTCATGCCAAGAAGTATATGGACTCAGATAGGAAACGTGGCACTCAGTAACTGGCCTTATCTAATTCACTTGTGATTCAAGATTAATTGTCAGTACAAGTGAAGTGCTTCTGGCAAAAAGCAGTGGCTAACAAATTCAGCTGTCTCTGTCCTTGAAATTAATGATATCTTCTGAACTTTGAACTGATGACTTTTGATCTTATCTCCAGCTACTCTTAACAGCCAACTCTGCAGTAGCGATTGAAAAACACAGCTGTAACAGAGGACTACCAACTTCTGTTTATGTGGTGTCAAAATGGGTACCTCCTCTTTGATCATAAACATTGACCTCTCTCCCCACAGGTAAGCAAAGCGAAGTTAGAGTCCTACTCAGCTCCACAGTTCTAGGAGAGATGTTTGCCTTGGCCAATTATTTTCATCAAATACACAGCAATTAAGAACCACAGCAAAGAACTGACTTCTTTACCATTCACAAAGGACAATGGGAAGAGGAAATGAGCGAATCATTCTTTTATGCCAGGCAACAAAAGCCACAAAAGGAGATATTCAAGTGTTAACAGTTCTAAATCCACACTTATGCTTTGTACACGCATTGAAAACACCTACTTCAGAAATATGTATATCTATGTAATGCCTAAACTATAGGCTTTTTTAAATTCTACTGTGTTACATGAGCTGTATTAGCTGAAGAGAAAAATTAGATGCATTTTTGTAATACAGGAAAACATACAGAAACTATTTATTGTTTAGTGCAACTTGGTAATTACGCCATGCACTTGCTAGTGTGTACCACTCCCTCCAGCTCTCACACTCCATTCTATTAACCAACCTATAATTCTGGGTTTCAATTCTATCTTCCCTCTCTACTAATTTTGGATTGCGTATTTCTGGCAGAAAAGTTAAGCTCTTTTCCTCTTTCCAAACAGTCTATGATTTAGCTTTCAACTACCTTGTTTCCTTTCAAGAGGCTTGCAAAGCAATCACTGGAGAATTATAAAGCTAGTCCCAAATCTCCAGGAATAAAACCAAAACACTTATCTGACAGGAACTTATTCCTCATTTTTGCTTCTACTTCTTGTCCAAAAGGTAATTTTTATCCTAAAATAACTGTGTATTATTTTAAAATAAAACTAAGCTATTTCAATCACTCTGGGTGTGAACAGAAGCAGGAAATACTTGGGTTTTTTTCATGTTTATTTCATCTTACCTTAGATTTCTCTAGTCCCTGTGTTTTCTCAAACTATTACTTGTAGTATTTTTTTAACTCCACTCCACTTGTAATTTTCTCAGAAGTTTCCCACAGCTATTTGTTTTAGTGTAGCTCTCACAGTGGAGCTGAGGACAGTGCTCATACAGGCAGTGTTAGGCAAATGTTGCTAAAAAGAAACACCAAATATAAGCTACTATCCACCCAACTACATGAGCTGAACTGGTAGTTCCAACTGCAGGAAATGTTAGGAGGAAATTGTTCAACAGATGGGGCAGGTTCTGACATAATTATAAAAGAGCTGGGGCTGATTCTTTTCTCTCTCCCAGCCTCACCATCACCTTCCACATTGCCTTACATTTCTGAGACAGAAGGGGAAATCTTACACGATCAACACAACAAATATACAACCAAAGAATTAGATTGTATGACTCAGTCTCCAGTTTTAACCATTCAATCATCTTTAAAAATAGAAAGAAATCTTGAAAGATGCAAGAAGGATCAGCTTAATCTGTGTTTGTCTTCACCTGCCTATAATATAGAGTTCATTCCAAATTTGTCCTGAACTGGTCTTTCCCCCTCTGAAATTTGAGCCCAATTCTGCTTTGAATAATCTTTTACACATTGGTCTGAGGCAAATCCTTCACACTGCAGTGAAACCAGAATTCAAAGCGGATGACAATATCTGTATGACGAAAGATGGGGAGAAGATAAAACCATCCAGGTCAGCTTTTGGGGCCACTTCTGAATACACAGTTTCTACCATATGTGTTCCCTGGTAGCACTTCCATGCTAATCACCAGCAGTTACAACTAAGTTGAATATCAGATTGAGAACCAGGTCTTAAATGAGAGCAGAAACGCACAAGTCAGCCCAAGATTTTCTTTTTATTATTTTTAAAGGGCCTAGTATTTTAAATTAAGTCCAGGCTGAAAACAGTTTTTTTTTTAGCATGAAGGTTCTTTTACAGACAATTTTATTGGCGTGAAAATGCAATTATGGTGATGATGATGAATTAGGAAACGCCAAAAGAAAAATGAGATGCTCATATACCGCACATGGAAATTCCTAATCAGAAAATCTTTGCAGCTCATTCTTCTAGTCAGTCAGGGAAATATATCTGTATTTCACACAGCCCACAAACACATTAAGTGATCAACAGCAATTTTGTAGAGGTACCATGTCTTCTGGCTTTTAGTTC
The DNA here is from genome assembly GCF_048771995.1 of Taeniopygia guttata. Taxonomy (NCBI): domain Eukaryota; kingdom Metazoa; phylum Chordata; class Aves; order Passeriformes; family Estrildidae; genus Taeniopygia; species Taeniopygia guttata. The sequence continues at coordinate 130,139,347 of NC_133026.1, forward strand.
CTTGAATAACTTATCTCTATTACTTAGCTGAAATAAGTTACTTGTAAAAAAAAGCAGAAAATCTACCCAGTAACATTAATGCTGCTGAAGAGGACAACAAAGACTTCTATATTGTGGTGACTTTATAATTTTCATGCTGTGAAGCTTCATTGCTAAATCTACAGAGAAAAACATTTTTATAAACAGGGTAAGGATACATGCCATCAGTTTGTGACTTCATCGCTTTTGGAACCAAAATTATACTACTTAGTTCAGCAATCTACAGTAGGAAACACCAAAACACATTTAAACTCAGTAACACATTTCAGGGTACAAAAACCTATTTAAGTCTGGCGGAGTTAAATATCGATTACTGCAAAATTTTAGTAACTTTGGAAACAAAGAATCACCTGAAAGACACATTTTTCTCTTCTTTGTGATACACATCATAGAACCTCCCTCCTTTGTTGAATAGTTTTCAAAAAGACTACTAAAACACCATTGATTGAGTTACACAATTCATCAGCTGTCTAAGAATGAAACATCAGCATGGAGAAGGGTGAAATACTAGCAGGTTCTACACTGGATTTTCTTTGCTGAGCATGTTTCCTTGGTGTGGGTTTTGGGGGGGAGTTTCTGTTTGTTTTGTTTTTATTCATTCAGAACTACAATATTGCAACACAGTGAAAAATAAAGTTACCGAACAACAGCTCACGTATTTGAAGTCAAGAAAGTCGGTTGATAATCTGCTTCATAGTACGTAACACATTTACTTGTTAGAAGCATCCTAAAAATTACTGCTTACTCTTCCCATCTGCTAACACAGATGTTGATGAAGATCATCTACTGTACTCACACCTTTTGTGCAGAACTACAAACAGGTCTGGTTCCATCAGACACATTTATCACATACCTGATTCAAGTTGATTCTTACTAAAACTATCAATACAGGATTAAATGCAGAAAGGGATAAGTGAAGCTTCAGTTCAGGGAAGTTCCTGGACAAACAATAAATGACAAAATTTTTCTTCCCAATGAGGGGAAATATGTGTGACATTTAACATGCAATCTACTGTGCTTACTTTTATCGTTTTTAGTAATGGCCACTGATTAAACCATGTACACAATGCTACATAAGTTAAAATTACATTTAAATTACTTTATTGTAAAATTACATATATTAACACTAGGAACACTTGAAAAACAAAATAAAGCACCATAGGGAAAACACCAAACTGAATAAAACAAACGACAACTCTTACCAGTGGCTCAACTGCCATTCACTGTCATAGGCTTCCCTCTGGAATAATGACCTTTGATGATCAAATCAAAGTATAATTCACTTAAGATGTAAAATAATAAAGCAATAAACACAGAGAAAAGATACATAATTGAAATACTATTCTCATGATTAACAGCAAAGATGGGTTACTGAAAGATAAGCTATTTACATTGACTTGCATATTTATTATTGCTAGTAAGCTTATAACATATTGACAGCATTACAACAGGTCAAGAATGTAAAGATGCTGATCTCAAACATTTTGCAATAGTAAGTGCAATTGCAAATCTACTAAAAAGAATCAACCCTTGCCTTGTTAGCACTGTCACGCCACAGAACAATGCCTTGATATTCACCTCTGGGTTTACTCATCCTACTAAGGTGGGAATAAGACCAATGAACCCTATGGGTTCCTTCTAAATTGACATATTCTTTGATGCTAAAAAATTGCTTTCCATTTCAAAAGAATATAACAAATAATTTGCTATGTGACAACAGCCTGAACAACTTAGCATTCTAAGGCCACAAGTCCATTCATTTTAGGGTTTTTCATAACTAGTTTTAAACACGCTTACTTAGAAAACTGATTTTTAAGCCACATCACATTTCCTAACTTCTACCATATACTCCACTGATATATTTAAAGGACAGACTTTATTGTACTGGCTGCTATGCAATTATCAAGACAAAGAGTATGTTCCCCCTGCTAACTCAGCTAAAAGGATCATGGTATCTGCATATATGCCTGTTCATTATCAAGCCATTTATTTTATCAGATGAGTAACAAAAACATTTATTACCACCAATATGCTCCCAGAACTATCACCTCAGCATGCTGACTTACTACCAGTTGATTAATTTACGAGTTTACATATTTCTTTTTTTCATTTTTCAAAGCTTCTTGACCTCTTACAACCAATCACCTGTATTATCCAAAGATATCTGAAAGCTACTCAACCTATTACTTCATGGAGTTGTATGCAAAGAAAGAACTTTCTTTGTCTGCACTGACCTCCTCTGTTTCTTCCCTCTCCCTTCAAGCCCAGCAGACCTATCAATATTACTCCAGGTTTTATTCTAACATATTTATAATATTTGGGGAACTCTCCATTACTTTTGCCTGTAGTTTTTTACTATTATTTTGTCCCAACTTTCCATCTTCTATTTTGAAATGGAACAGTTTCAGTTTCTCCAATTGAGTAGGGTTATTTTGATTTCCTGAGCTCAGTTCTTCAACACAAAACATTCCTGAATTCTGCCATTCAACTGAACATTGTCCTTTTAGTTTAGAGATGTAACCTTCAAGTTCCCATTTCATCTGCAAGATGCAAGTCATTGATGTCAGTGATATATAAACAGAAGACACAGTCAGCAACCTGCTCTTCGAAATTCTTCCCTCTTTCAACTTAGATCCTTGAAAGCAGGGCAATAAATGCCTTTTCAAAATCTGTAGAAATGAAAAACAAAGCATGGAAAAATCTGCAGTTTTGTGAAGGTATTTGAACCGTTCTTTGGCTTCACTAGGGTTTTTTGTTTTTTCCTTGGGTTTTTTTTTTGAATGAGAGGGGCAAGTGTTTTAGATAAGTGAAATTTTTCAAGTGAAAACAAAAATAATTTCAGGCTACTCGAGATTTTGTGTTTAAACTACCCAGTCAACTATCAGTTTTGAATTTTAATTGACATCTACAGGAATTTTCAGAGGAAAATATCTAATTGCAAATAACTCCTTACAGGTACTAAAAAGTGTAAGTATTAAACATTTCATTGAAAGGTTATACTGAAAGCTCACATCCACAATAATTGCAAGCCTACACATTTTTAGTGCTCTTGGACATAAAAAAAATTTAAATCCTGATGACTAAAAAAATCCAAGCACTAGTGGAACATAAGACAGTGAAAGTCAGCAACTGAAAGGAACTGCAGCATTCAGACACCACCTAGGAGAGTATTTTAAATAATTTCATTCACCAAAAGGAAAACCTGAATGAGCTGAAATTTATTTCATTATTCTTATTCTGAAAAGTACCCTCAATTTCAGCACTGGATGATCAAGATTCATGTTATCAGCGAGAGAAAGAAAATAAGGGTGCACTGCATGTATGTATATGGGGGTATTTTAAGGTTTTAGTTGAGGGAAGTGTTTGCAAGTAAGGGAGTTGAGATATGAAAAAAAAAAAAAGATACTAAACTACCTTTAGTTTAGGAAGAAGTATCTGTTGTAGTGGTTAAAACTTCTACATGATTTTTTACTTAACACAGACTTGGAAAACAAGTACTTTTAAACACTGTTGTATAGGAAAAACGTCTTTTTGATAGTGATGAGCAACACCTCTTCTTTGTGAGGAAATCAAAATCACCATAACAGAGAGATGAGGCCACTTCAGGCCATGACCAATTAAATTCAAACCCTCAGAATTCAACACTTCAAGAGTTTCTCAGATTAAATTATACATTATGACAGATCCTTGCTCAAGAGCTAGGCAATTCACTTCCCAAAGGGTATCTCCTAGCCACACAGGTGGCCAGGAATCAAAAGAGATGTCTTTTTGAACATTGGTACCTCTTGGCCAGAAGCATCCTACGATCACATAATCACTGCTATCACTCCTGTCACAGAATATGTGAGATCAAGAACATGAACTTGAAACTGAACAACTTTTTTCAGCACTGAACTACTTTCTTATCAGTTAAAGAATAAGGAAATGGTTCTGTAACAAGAAAGTGCACACAGTGTGACAGAATCCAGTGAATACTCATGTGATTAATTTAGTCTTCTTTCACCAGTTTTACTCCTGATTCAGTACTATCTTGAAAATTCATATGCATTACACCTAGAAGGTTTCAAGTGTTTACCAGAATATGAAACTCACTTTCCCTCCAAGAAAACTCTAATAACAGAGCTTACTATAATAAAAAAATATTTTCTCTTCTTCCCACAGTATTTTCTGTAGTTTCTGAGAAAATGAGGCAATGATTACATCCAGAGACATACTAACATTTACTGAGACAGGAAGTGGAAAAACTGCATTTGCAATTATATTTACTAGTAGAAGAATCAAGGAGTGAGTAACTTATATTTGTGAGAAAAAGCTGCAGTAAACTCACTGGACATTAAATGTGAAATCTCTGATATAACCACAGACAGTAGCAATGAAAGAAGGCATTCAAGAAATATGAGGTAGTTTTCCTTTATTTTGGGTATGTTAGACCTCCAGCAGCTCCAGTTTTGTGCTCAGTTTCAGGCATCAAACTTTCAGAGATGTGAACTGACCTAAGATGGTTTGAAACAGAGTAACTACAATGTTTAGATATTTAAAAAACACACTCTGCAAGAAAATATTGAATGAATTAGAATTGCTAAGTTTAAAGAGAAGGATACAGTGAGAGATACAGTAACAGTCCCCAACATGTTAAATGCCACTTCAAAGAGGGACAAAGTCTATAAAAAACCGAAGAGGAGCTAATGAGTTTAAATTTTAACAAGGAATATTCAGGTTACATGGTAGGAAAGTTGCCAATAAACTACCCAAGAAGTTCCAGAACTTGTTGTTTTATTCTACAAAAAGATATAAACAAACACCATTTCAGAACTTAATTATTAAAATCTGGGCATGTGTTTTGAAGATATTTTCCAGCACCACCACCTTCCCATTTGCCCCATGCTCACATAAAATTAAGTTTAACAATAAAGTTTAAAAAAAAAAAAAAAGCGGGGGAGGATTATCATGTTTGGTCAGCCTAGGTACAGAAACAGAATGACCATGTTTAACATAAGAAACATGAAACACAAATGAACAGTGTCTTTCAACAGTGCTTGCTGCTTCCTACTTCACCTTTTACAATGGCAGCAGATGAACAGGTGACATCAAAGGCTGACCACCAGCACAAAACAAAACAATTCATTCACCTGCAGTGTGAAAACTAAGAACTAAAATTAGACTGACAGATTACAAAATTCCAGACATTAAATACAACATCCTACTGACATAATGAAAACAACTAATTAATTACAGATTTGGTAGTCCATTAAACAGTAATTGAGTTCTTACATCTTAAAGCACAGTCTACCTTCAAGCAAAGAATGAAAACCTCTCCTGTTTCTGCTCCACTGACTCTCAAAGTACTGAGAGAATATAAGACTCAATGGTGTTGCTTTCCCAGCTACCAGGTACATACAAAAAACAGTGCTACTGTCCTTGCCTTGCTAATGCTTCCAGTATTCTCCCCACTAGTTTCAAATAAATGTCATTTTATATTGTAGAACCTTACATTTCATTGCTAGATTAGTGTAATAGCCACATTCTTTCCTGTAAGTAAATGTAGTTGCTACAGTAAAACTATTTTTTCTATTCCATAGGCCATGATGCAGTGGGAGGCATTACAAAGTAAAATCTGGACATGTGAATATCCGAATGAAAAGTACAACCTGATGGAATTTAGGCTTGGTTTAGGGGTTCTGTATGGTGGAAAACTTTTTCTTCTAACTTGTGCTTTTAAAGAAAGGCTTAGTAGATTTTTGTTGTTTGGTCTTAAGGTAGTTTATTGTAAGTTATTTAAAAGATTGGTTTTTTGGGATATTGCGGTTTGGTTAGTAGCCTAGGCAAAGGCACATACACTTCTGATATTTTTTTTGTCCTTTGACTTTTTCTTTTCTCTCCCTGCCCCTGGCTGCTGCTATCTTTTATATGGTATATTACGTGATAAATGTTTATAGTTTTTCTCTAATACTTACTACTTATATTAAATGGTGTTTTTCTACTTTAAACTAATCTGTAAGTGCTAACATTATTAGGAACATGGAGGTAAGGAAGAAGAAAGAGGAAGGATAGGGCTGGCTAAAAATCCCTGTATCTTAAAACTTCTGACCCTTATGTATAAAGTAAATCCCCCCCCACCCTGTATTTTGTACAATACTACATTTTTTTTTCTTTTTACTTTGGAACTACTTTTATTATAATATCTAAACTTTTGTGACTTCTTGTTCTTCTTGCACAGTTGGTAAATCATTCCATGGTTCAAACTCAAAATCGCAGTTGTTTCTAGCTGCCTGCCAGGGTCTCAAATGCTTCTGACCGGGGCCTAGAACCTCCAAAAATGTCTGAGGGACATTTTGAGTTCCAACAACAACCAACATCCAAATGAAAAGTACAACAACTTCATCCAAATTAAGTACAACCAAGGCATAATATTACTTTCATAATTACACCAATCCTATAATCTAAAAAACTAACACTCCTTTTAAACAAAACTGAATAGTACACAATCATAGTCAGAGTTAAAATTCAAATATACTACCAGAGCTGAGACTTCAGTTCTTCAAGGCACTGTGTTAGCTTGATATGCGTAAGCACTGCTCTCTGGAACAGGGTGTGAAAAATATAAACTACATCGTGGAATTTAAAAACTATTCAAAAGGCATGGAACTCCTACAAAATGACAGAGATAAAGCAATATACCAAATTCTGGACGTGCTTGGTAAATCAATTTTAAAAAAATCTCTGAAATGGCATTGTGTCTGAGGAAACTGGAATTGGTAACAATTGCTCATTATTTAATAAGTGATATGACATACATCCTCAGGAAGATTCTTCCAAAAGCAGAAAATACTCCAAAGAGAAAATGTACACACAAGATTCAGTTGCCATGTATTGTTTTTTAAGACAGTAAAAAGTAAAATGCACTGTGAGCCAAAGTTAACTCTGTATCTTCAGTCTTATTTATCAAACTGAAAAATCTCTCCAACTTTCTCTTTTCCTGTATGAGACCAAAACTATGAGATGTTCTGTTTGTATTACAATTATACTAATTCAATGCAGGTCACTGGCATTTTACTGAATCCAGATGACATTTAGTAAGCTAAACACAGGCCAATTGGCTTTTTTTTTTTTAAAGGCGGACGCTGATTGCCGCTGGGTAGGTCATACAGTGGCTACAGAACACAATTGCTTGAATTACATTTTGACTTACATCAAACACAAGATTGAAGCTAAAAACTATCATTTTTTTTCTGCATGCCTTCTAGATTGCTCATATTGAAATGTACTCATTTAAAAGTCACCTCTTTCCACCCTGAGGTGACAGATACAAACAGATTCAAAGTTTTTGTTGTTTCCGCTTTCTCTACTTAGTTTAAAAATATACCTTTTTAATACTCTAAGTAGTACAAACAATTTCGTTTCCACTTTATTTTTAATATCCCCAGTGGCTAACTAACCTTTTCAAGCTTGCTCATTTGAACATACCACAGTAAAAAAGAAAAACATAGCACCCTAGATTTAGTGAGTACTAAAAACAAGCCTCTTCTATTTCTGCAACAACATCTGTATTCTCAAATCAACCTGAACTGCCATGTAATTAGCCATACAATAACCTTTACTGATAATGCACAGAAACTAGTTCCAGAAGAGTAGGAAAACCCTCAAGCTTATCTCCAAGAAAGAAATAAACAACATGTCTTTCTTAATGCCTTAGTTGTGATCAAGGACTGATTCTTTTTTGACAAAAACACTAGCTAGAAAACAGTAGTTAAGATCTATGCTATTAAATAAAAAAACAGTTGACTTAGTGCACCTCACTGCAAATCAGTCAGTGATATCCTTTCTAATCATCTCTGCCTGACCCGGGCACCTTTTTTTTTTTCACCCAGAACTTATCCACCTCTCAAGCCCTATTATCAATTGCTAAAATAAAATGTAATGCATATTATAAAGTAGTAGCCTCATTATTTGTTTATTCTGTAACAGCCTGAATTATACAAGTTAGTTACTATTTGTATCATCTCAAGGTTTTGTATCCACCTCTTATTCCTACCAATATGATCTGCTACACTTCCAACAAATTTCACCCAACACAGGAAAAACGGCACAACACAACAGATTAATTGAAATGCATTACACTACTGGCATCCAATGCTAATTAGAAGTCCACTAGACTTGGTCATCTCCAAAATACTGCACATCCTACAGGAATTGCACACCCTGCAGGAAATCATGCAGATAAACTCCTTAGTTGTATTTACATGGTATCACTCTACAGCATATCAAGGACATAGAAGAGAAAAATTCTTAATAATTAAGAAAAAAAAGTCAGTGCACAAGGTATTTTGGAGGCCAGAAAGATATACAGACACTGAGAGAAAAGATCTGCAACAATGTGAACTGGCTTTGCATCTATTTTCCTTTGCCTAAACCAAATTATAAGAGAGAAGATGAAAAAAATAGCAAGCATCTAGAGTTAAGATGCCCACATTATTTAGCCTGGAATATTTTTTAAAATGTTGTACATGATGGGGTTGGGTCTCTGGTCTGTGTTTTACTGCCCTGTCCAAACAATTACTAATCATATTTTCTACATTTTTGTTAGGGTCGTTTAGCCTACTGCATTTTGTTCCCTTTGAAGGCATGTATCGTAGCTTTTCTACAATGATTGAAAAAAAAAAAAAAACAAGTGAAAGCAAAGCTCTGTTACTACAGGTACACACAGAAATAACATTCCTTCACAAATTGCTTAGGAAACAAAAATCTATAGCCTATATTGCTGAAAAAATTACAGTTTAGCAATGTGGCTGTTGCAATCACTCAAGTATGCAAACAATATAGCAATAGTTGAAGCACTAACCAGAAATGCTGATATCATATAAATGGGCCATATCATACCCTTAATTCCTAGCAGCTTGTCCCCAGTTTATACAAAATACCTCAGGGCAGACAGGCAAAGGATTTTTGAATGCAAAGGTTCTTCAAGACACGGCAGCCATATACAGTTACATGTAAATGGCCTTTCCTCTCTTCAAATGATATGTTAGCAATCATACTCCTGGCTCCACCAGCAATACGATAACTATTCACTGAGTAAATTGCATAGTTCACATGAAGCATCCCAAAAAGCATCTTCAAGATTCATCTTGCTTGAATAGCCTTTGAATAGCAGGATACTTTACAACATATGTATGCAACCACCAAGTGAAGGCTTGCAGATCTGAGAAAGGTACACTTTGAAAATGGTGAAGATCTTGTATCTCTCTCTCTAATTATATGTATTCATTCCACTCAAGCAACTTCACAGAAATTCCTCTATCCAGCCTATGAGTATCTAGAAAGCTCCCTTACAGCAGAGACAATAGAGGCAAGAAATACTCCTAAGCAAGTAGAAAAATAAAGCATGAATGGCATTTATGTTACCTGAGGGACACATGCAATTTGAAAAGAGTATTAGCTGGTAGATTCTCAGCATAAGAAAATAATAACCTAATCCCTATAAAAATCCACACAGAGTCACGAAATTAATCTAATTCCTCCATTCCTCCTCAGATCCCAAGTGAACAATAAGGAAATTAAAATTATTAAAAAGTGCAGGTTGAAGGAAATTACGACAGATTCAAGAATTTCTAAAGGACACCACAGTCACAGAATGGTTAATACTGGAAGGGACTTCTGGAAGTCATCTTGTTGAATCCTCCAAACCAACCAGCACCACTCATAGGCAGATGCCAAGGAATATGTCCAGACAGCTTTTGAATACTTCAGGTATGCTCCAGAACACTTCCTAGATGAACAGGGTTCCTAGCACTCAAATAGAGCAGGACTGAGTTAGAAGTTCCTCATGGAAGCTAAAACACGGAGAAGTAATGCAAGTGATAAAAATCCTAAAGAAAAAGATTGATGTGAAACAGGAAGAATCATTATTTCCCATGGATTTCCAAGGCAAAAAGACCCCCTTTGGAAGTCTCCTATCTCAAAGGGTAAGTTTTGAAGCATTGTTCCAGACTCATGTTTTCCCAAAAAGTGCCAGAAACTATTCCTGACAAATATTGAGCTTAAGGAACAAAGACCTTCACAGGGACTTGAACTTCACTTGACTTCTTTCTCAGGAGACTGATCCTCACCTGGGAAAAAGCAATCCCTCTCACAATATCAGTCCTCTTGGTCATCTCTACATAGAGTGTCTTCAGGCCACAGAGGAGCTCTTGTGTCTAAAGTTTCTGATGTGAATGATGAGAGGTAGATGTCCTCACTGTTAGAACAGGTCAAAGACTGAAGGTATACCAGGCAACCGGAGTCTCAGACAGATTCTCAACGTCACCTATAAGCTAGCGCAGGGTGAATGCAAATTCCAGACATACAGTCCACTCACCCAGGCCAAAGCAATATGCTAATATAAAACAGGGCCATCATATACCTTTGCATTAAGAGTGCCATGTATTTCAGGAACACTCTTTCCTCTATGCCCTGTATTTAGAGCTTATGTCTTGTCTCTACATATTTAGCCGAACACCAGACTGCACAGTGCACCCGAATCAATTTCAAATCAGAAATGAGAGCCACTGATTTGGAAGACAGCAAGAGCTGGAAAGCTGCTGAAGACTATTGGTTCAAATTTCAGATAGAGAAAGGCTGGGCACACTGCTTGAAGACACAGCACTCAACCTGAAAGCACTGAATGCAAGTCATAAAGCAAAGGTTTCCCTAGAATAGACAGCAACACCAGAAAGCGCAGAGGGTGGTATCTTAATCATTCCTCCTGCAGTTTCTCCTGGCTACTTACAAGGAACTGTGTGTGGTGATGGACTGAAACAATGACTTGAAAGCAGCACAGCACACTCCAAAGGGCCTTTCCTGCGGCAGAGCCCCAGGCACTGCATAACCAAGACCACCACCAAGTCCCATGCCTAGTAAATTATCTTCTTTGTCCATAAATGGATATGTCCACTGAAGAAGGAAAATTGCCTTCATAAGTTAAAGGGAATATGAAAACATAACTAGAAATAGCATAAAGATGATTAAACAAGCTACCCAACCAGGATAAAGAACACTCACGTGGTAGAAATTATTCACTTATTTTAAATAAGCCTTTATTTTAAGTAGTAGCAAACTCCACAATCAAGCCAAAATCAAATGACAAACAAAAGGAAAGGGAGATGTGAGATTGCTCCACCTTTTCTTTACACAGAAAAATAAGATAAAAAATAGGAACATACCTGCTACCGACTGCTGGGACTATTACAAACTATGTCATGCCTATATTAGACTGACATAGATAATGATTTAGAAGACAACTACATAAAGGTCAACTGCTTGAGCTGAAATTTAAACACACATTAAACTAAGAAGCTGATCTTAAAAACAGCAGCAAAAGCTTTAGACAGGATAAATCCAGGATAAATTCCTTCAGAGGTTCAATGCCTGTAATTACGTCTTTCATAAAAAAAAAGAGCCAGATTGAAAGTTTCATGTGAATATGCCCAACAGTACAGATAAATACAGGATGATTTACCAGGTTCTCTGCCTAATTCCACTCCAAATGACTGATCTGACGTCCAATTGATCCAGAAAATGCAAAAGAAGTCTCATTTTCTACACAGTAGTTAAGCATTACTTGGGAATCCATTCTTGGCAGTGAAATTGAGAGTGTCTCAGTTCAGTATTAGATACGGCTTTAAGTACACTGGAGCTCTTAGGCATAAACATTTTGTGAAGGGCTATGTAAAAATCAACAGTTTGCACTCATATGATCACCAAGGAGACATCTGCAAGCTGCTGAACAAACAATGTCTTCCAAGTGTTATTAAACATGGACATTAAAAAATAATTAAACAAATACTCATCTTCTGCATGACTGAAAAAAGCCACTTTTAACAGGGCATTATTTGCAAATATATAGAATGAAAGAACTCCTCTGTGTCTGTGTACCTGCATAACTATACAGAGTTCTTTGAGAGATACATAAGTATGTAAATATATATTTCTGCATATAAAAAAACTAAGCTCTTTCTTTATAGATATGGAGATATGTTTATGGATTTTATGTATACACATATATTTCTCCCAAAGAACTAACTCCATGGATATGGATATAGGTATAGATGATATAGATATAGATGATATAGATATAGATGTTATAGATATAGATGATATAGATATAGATGATATAGATATAGATACAGATAGATATAAAAAAAAAACCCAGTAACAATAAATTTGTGCTGCTTTCTTCATCTTCATTCAATGGAGGCAAGTTTCTACATGTCTGGAAGTAGCTTGCAACCATGGGAAAAATACAAAGAATACAATGCTCATTTTTGTCTGAAAATACTAAGGTTCCTTATCATCTTCTAGATGCAAGTTTTTAAAACTTACTGCTCTGCCTCTGAGCAAGATTTGCCTGTATTTCCCTGGCAAGGCTGTTGGTATTGGAGATGAAGCATAACTAGGTTACATGAGCACAAGGTACAGCAGTTAAGGAGTGGTGAATTCTTAAAATACATCAGTCACATCCATTTGCTACTCACATGCACACCCTGAACTCACTGGTTTTTCTCTTTAAGAAGCTGGTGTGCAGAGACAACAAAATACAAGTGAAACTACAATGGAAAAATCTGAAAGCAGAGTCTCCCCCAGTGAAGGGATTATCATGGCTGGGTTCTGATCTTCTCTGTGAAACAGAACCCCAATGTCTCATGGAGGCTTTGCCAAGCTTCACTTTGCATGCTGGAGAACTCCCCTTTGCCTGGCCAAAGCACCGGGACATGAAAGGAGGTGTAAGAGATGAAAATGCATATAGAAATTGGGAAAAGAAAGAATATTCCTGAGCACATATTGCCTGACCTAAACAACTCAGACTAAGCTTCAAAATTTGGCTTTAACTTATGGTAGGGGACCAGCCAACCATTACTCTGACTCTAAACAGGGCCATTTAAAACCTTCAACTTCTAGAACAGATCCCTATACCTGCCAAATGACACAATTTTTTTGAGAACCACTATTCTCAAATATATTAAAAACACTGATTAAAAATAAAAAATCCAACCAAACATATTTAAACTGTCTGTAACAAGAAGTCAACTTCATTTTTTTAGTGAATACTCAATACATTTCTTTAGTTAAATTAAAAATACACTTAATGATAAATCTAAGAACAGAAAACATAGAACTTAACTCCTAAATTTGCCAGAGGTTCTGTAAAGAACAGCATCCAAAACCAACACCCCTTACCTCTGCATATCATCCCACCAGCATTAGCTTTCTCTGCCATTTGGACTTAACACCCCATACATTCAAATTACTCCCTCAGTGAAAGAAAAGCCATCTTTGGTTGACCATCACTGGGATGGTAATTTGAAACTAGTAATCACACAATTCTTTCAATTCTTATCATATTACCAGTATTTTATATGAAACAGATGTAAGCAGCACAACTTAGTAAGAATTATTGAACAACTATTCTTCCAATTTCATAACAAATTAGGCAATGCTTAGCTGATGCATCTGAAAAAAGTTACAGAATTGCAAGCCCTAAGGCACAGGGCTGGTGTCATAATTTAAACCATCACCATCTGAAATGCAAAGGCATTAGAAACATAATGTTTTACTCTGTTAAACAAATTTCCCTTACAGATGAATTTGTTAATAAATTCTGAAGCCTCAACAGCAACCAAAAGCTCCCATTTCAATGTCAAAAGCCTAGTAGAATTCTTACAAACATAATACTAAAATTCCCCAGATGTTTATAAATAAGTAGTGAAATACAAATAAATAATTAAATACATTTTTCTTTTAGCTAAACCTCATCTTGGCCTAGCAATCATGAAATTATGATAGCATTTTTGATTCCTATCATAAAACCAAAACAAAGCTAGGGAAGAGAATAATGTAGAAGTCAAATCATGCTGTGTGTACACTACAGTAGCAGAGCCTAGGTAAGAATTCTCAAATTTAAACAGAAAGCAAGATCTTTTCAGTGCCTGTTTTTAGCTCCAGATTTGATGTCTCAGCCACTAGTAATGCAGTTTGCTGCCTTTAAAGTCACTCTCATAGGCTATTTTTATAAATATAACTGTCAATTAAATAAATAAAGGTGGGGATTTGTCAGCTGCTGAAATTCTGAAGTGCAAAAATTATTTCTTTTAGCAACATGCATCAAGAACATCTTTTGATCAAGGTTGTGTTACAAAAGGCAAAAAAAAAGTTCCTGTGACAGTGCCAGGTTTGGCAGTCTCCTTCTACTCACCATGTGTCTTCTGATAACTGCCATTAATTAAATGTGTAACAAATGTAATTATGATGTTCAGGATTCACCTTCTTCTTCTGTTAACATTAAAGGTTAATTTATAGGAAAAAAGTTCCCTTCCGATGTGAAAGAAAGTTGAGCCAACAATGTTTTTATTTTCTGAATACCGGTAAGGAATCAAGGTAACATCCTAACCAGATTATTAAAAAGCAGTAGGAAAAGAACATGCTCAGTGCATGAAACAATACCTGGAAGACATATATGACTTAATGGCTTAAGAAAATGAACATGATACTTACTGACTTCATCTGTAAGTACTAAGGGGTCAAGAACAAACTCTTATATAATGGGCATGTTAGTCTAGTTGATTTTTATCAAAGTTCTTTCCAGACAACTCCAAAGCAGCTTTCGGAATCATAATGCTAGATCAGAAACACTGCAGAATACACTGTTCTCCTGCAGTTAAGTTAGTTAAAAAAAATTAATAGGCTAAATTTTGCATCAGCTAACTTAATGCTGAACTGAATCTTAATCTAAGCAGAACATGCAAAAAGTCAACAAGCCAGCAGCAGAAATCCTGTAGCATATGCTTTAGCTGCTTGGTGAAATGCACTTCTGTGTCCACACTCAGTCCAGGCACTGTGAATGAATTCTGTACTAAAGGTTATGAATTGCAGCCTGAAAGAGAAGGTATCTTTCACAGTACAAGATGTAAACATGGAAACAAGCTCAGAGACCGGGTACACTACTTGGCCTACAGAGGCTCATCGGGGCAGTGCACCGCTCCTGAG
This sequence comes from Taeniopygia guttata, assembly GCF_048771995.1. Classification (NCBI taxonomy): domain Eukaryota; kingdom Metazoa; phylum Chordata; class Aves; order Passeriformes; family Estrildidae; genus Taeniopygia; species Taeniopygia guttata. Next base: position 130,154,404 of record NC_133026.1, read on the forward strand.
CTGGAGCCACCTCACGTCCTGCCCTCAGCCAGCACAGCTGTCAGAGGGAGCACCCCCAGCACCCCCAGCACCATCCAGACAGACATGTCCTCTGGCTTTTAACCTGTCCTACTATTCACCCTACAGCTGTAAGAACTTTCTCAAGCACCATCACCTTACCATAGTATTTCCAGTCTAAAAAGAACCTTCCAGCTACTGCACACTCCACATATTTTCACACCAAGCAAGTGGCAGTGCAACCAATTGCTCCACAGTCACGATTTATACATGACAATTCACACAACTGCCAGAAGGATCAAGTTCTAAGAAACTTTGTGCCAATTTCTCTAAATAATTTAATTATTCTGACTGTTTAACAACAGCATGTTTTACAAATTAGGAACTTGCATATGCTCATTTTCACCACCAAGAATCAAATGCTAGCTACTTCTAAATATCAAAAAACACAGCTTGCACAAATTAGTTGTATTATTCAGAGAAACAAACAAAAAGCAAGACATTTACAGTATGCACACAGTTGCTCCAGAGACACTCCTGGAGAAAAGTGAAAGGGAGATAGTACAGGCAAAGTTCAGTTCACTTGTGTCTGGATGTACCTTCCCAGTGCAGACGTGCCCTCTGTCCAGGTTAGAGTTCATGATTATTACATTTCTCAAGGAACGTCCCACTTGAAACAGATGACTGTTTGAACACATGCATGTCAGTTTGCCAACAAATCTTGTGCTGGCTGATGCTACCTGTTTTACGTTTTCACAGCATGAGAAAAGGAGCAGCAGTATAGGAAATACTGGGGCTGCCATCTCTAATGCCTACAGTCCCAGCACCAGGACACTGGGAAGTACTGCGCCACAGGTACCCATGAACACCATCAGAGGTACTCTTTTCTGGGAACAGATTACTTCATTATCTTCCAAAATAGGTTTAAATTTCTGGGGGAGAATGGAAAATGTAAGACACCTTAAACTTCTCAGACTGTCCAGTGTTCCTGTAACTATCACTATAAATCTGAATTGTTCCACCAGAACACTTTTTCCTTTCTTTAATCACCAACAGTACAACATGGAGCTCAGAGGAGGAGCTCCTCACAGCAGACAAGGCTTCTGTCAGTAAAGCAGAGTTTTTCAGGCAAGAAGGTAACAATAAGCAGTATTTGGAAAAATTATGTCCATGTTTGTGTTTCTGAAACACAAACTCATAATGTATTAAGATTTGTGGCATTTGGAAGACCATATATGTAATTTTCATAACGTGAATTCTCAGACACAGTAAAGAAGCACAGATGAAAGTAGAATCTGGAGGTAACGCTCATGTTGCCTTTGTTCCCCATCGGAATGCAAACAATGACAATTTACATCTGGAAGAAAACCTTGGATCCATACAGCTTTAAAGGCAGCCAGATTGTATTATCTAAAAACTATGAATTTTTACTCTACTTTTCTGCAGGTAGTTATTATAGCTTTCAAACACACTTTTTGAGACAGTGTATCAAAAAGAATTCCTGTATCTCAGTGCATTTTAAAAACAGCAGAACAATACAAATTAGCATTAGTACAGAAAATTCTAATTAAAAAAAAAATCAGAAATTATATACCTAAATCATTTGAATTAGTTTGCAAAGTACTAATGGTGTATTAAAGCTTTGTCTAAGTATTTAGTCAGTAAAATCAAAAGTTGAGCCAGGCTGATTTCATTCTTCTCTAAAACCAGGGTGGTCTACGGGTAATTTTTGATACCACTGGTGTTGCCAGGGAAACAAAACGAAAACAGGTGCCATCAAATACAAATTAAAGATTTACTTCTATTTTAAACCACCTTAAAACAAAGTTTCCATAAACTTAACTGATACTACTACAAATTTGACAATACTTTATAACAAGAAAAGGATTATAAGTTGTCTTTAGACCATCAAGTTTTAACTGAAGCAAATTTAGACTGATTGGCAACCCTTCCTTTTAAATAAATAAATTTCTTCATTAAATATGCATCATCCTCTTTAAAAATTACCTAGTGTACATTTTAAGGCAATATAATACCATGACAGAAACAGGGTACATGCAGTCTTAATAAGCTTTCTTCATTCCAAATTTTATCCGCCTCCCAATCTAAGCAATTTTTTAGATTCTTTATGAAGTAAACAACCAGTATAGGCTCAAAGCACACAAAAATCCTCCGTTAAGTAGCAACAGAAGCTTAATATTTTCCTCCTAATTTCATTGCGGTTTTCTCCCAAATATTTAAAAAAAAAATCAAATATCACTATAGCTAAAATTCAAGGAAATACACTTCTGCTTTAAAACTTGTAATAATGTGCTAAGAATTTGGCTATACAGCAGTCAAGTCTCTAAAGCACTTACTCCAGGTCAACTAGCTATACTGACAGAAAACATATTTAAGAAAAAGTGAGCATACAATTCACTTCAATGAATAAACACTAATAAAAGTTTCCAAAAATGTCTTAAAATTGTTTACTGAGTTCTTTCTTGCCTTAAAAAGACATTAGTTGTATACAAAATATTCAAACAGACATTTCAACTAAAAGCAATGTACAGATTCCCTCCTCTTTATGAAGCTAATTGCCAGACTGAATAAAAAATTGACCTTGTATATTTAGTGCTAACCCTAGAACTTGAAAGATAATAATAAAAAGAAATTGAAGTATATTTGTAGCTAATACATATAGCTCTTCACTTAAAAGTGGTATACTTGACAATATCCTAGAAGGTGTTACAGAATTGCTAATAAAATTAATTCTCCTAAATCTGTGCACAAACACCTTGTTGAATTATTTTCCACATCCACAGTGCATGCTGAACAGAAAGTGAATAAATTCAGCATACAATGACATGTACCAATGATAGAAAGTTTGGGGTTTTTTTAAATAAAAATGTCTGTAAAGGTCATTTATAAAAAAGTCTTGTCATGTTAAAACTGTCATTTTAGATTTAATGAATCCTAATGGTTTACTACAGTTTGCCTATTTCAAATAAAATTTCTTGAGACAGATTGCCTATTTCAAATAAAATTTTCTTGAGATCTTCAATTAGCAAAATAATTTTGCTTTGCATTCTGATCTATGTTTACAGTATTACTAACATCAAAAATGAGCAGATCTACAGCTATTTAAAACTTCTGAATAAGCTTTTTGATAAAAAGCTGTTTACCTGTTTGCTCTTAGTATTTGCCCAGGAGAAAGCAGCCAGCTCAGCCACAGTGGATACTGTTATCCTGTTCCATGCTACCTCTGCTAAACACCTTTGGGGCTTTACTCTCATTAACAGTTCTATCAAATAATTTTTAGCAATGCTTACAGGTTCTAGGGCTTGAGCCGGTGCTCACTCAAGTCATCAAGAACATTTCCATTAATTTCATGGGTTCATTCAACCTCTGTTTACTGTTCCAACATCTTAGAAAAATAATTTTGCCAGGTCCAACATTTACCACCAAAGCACCTTGTAAATAAATAGGTAGCATCATGGTATGGGTCCTTTTTTCAGATTAGCACTGCTAAGAATCTGAATCACTCACAGAAGATGCACAGCATGAAACTAACCAAGATCAAACTCCCTTTACAGTTATTTTAGTTAAAAGTTTCAAGTTAACTCACTTGTGTGTAATTATGAAATTACTGTACTGATCCTCCACTTACTTTGAAAGTGATTAATCAAAGTCAGAGAAAACCAACCATCAACTGAAGCATGTCTCAAATTTCCTATTCAGGGGTAAGTCTAAAAAGATGCACTAATTTAATTTTAATTAAACCCTCATTTAGAAGCATGCAGTAAATGTTTTCCATTTGATTCAAGTTAAACTCCAGTTCCAGTACAAATTTCAAATATTCTCCACTTCTGCTACTTGATTACACATGACAGATTAACATTTCCTTTTTGCACACATTTGCACCAGCAAACCCGACATAATTTTTAAATGTAAGGAATTTATGCTTTTAGCAGTAATAAACGTTTATTCTACTTCCAAAATTTCTAGTGACATAAAGAAAATTATAGTGCTGTGAAGGAGTGACAATGCATTCTCTAAGCCACAGTCAAACATGTATGCTACATTCTGCAACTACTCTAATTGCACTTTATTTATATTGCAACAGTTTTGTTACATGAACTTTCAAACCATCTCTTCACTGGAAAAGCAAGATAGAGAGATGCAAGAAAAAAGGAGGGTAAGTAAAAAAATATCTACAGGAAGACAATAATTACACACATCAGATCATAGACTTTTGAAAAAGCTTTAACATGAACAGGAATAGGATGCTATCATCCTCCAATTTAATCACTGAGCACACCTCAAGTAATCTAGTCTTTTCACAGCAAATCAATGTTAATATCATATCATTAAAGAGTACAATAAACCAGAGAGATCTGTTGATCCTTTGTTTGGGAAGTCATGTGGCAGAACCTCTTTGAAAATTTCCTTGGGCTATTAGGGAGAAACCTTTTATTATCTTCAGTAAGTTTTGCCAGAGAACAAATGGTATTATTCCCATCTTGCTTTCACTGTGGTATTACAAATCTCTCTTTCACATAAAATGGGCTGATGTTAAACATATCCCCTTACATGGCAAGCTGTCCAGTTTTGGAAACTGGATGCTGCCATGCTAGCACATCATTCCCTAGGAGCCTCCATACACATCACTGAGTCCTGTAAAGTCAAGCAATGAACTGTTGATTGCAATTTAAGGAAATAAATAAAATATCACATGCTGTATTTCATATGTTTTACAACCAGATACCTCTAATCTCATCTTCAGTGTCTGAGGACAACTCACCATTTCTTTTTAGTCCAGTTATATATTTTGACTAAGCCATGCCACAGGGATTTTCATTAAAATTCTATGCTAGGCACACTGGAAAACTGAAAGAAATTATATTCCTGTATCACAAGAAACTAGACTATACCCCTAAAGCACTACCCTAGGTTGACTTCCTCACTCATGAGAATTTTTCCCCTTCACCTCTACAGCAGGTACAGGCTGATCACAAACAAATAAGCAAATTAAATCCTTTGGAAATTCACCGCCTGCATTTCCTGCAGGCATTACATACTAAAAAAGAAGTTATGTTCAAAGTGTACTATTTCTGTATCTATGACTAGCATTTCCACGAAGAGTAAGAAGTTAAAGAAGAAAGCACCTTAAATATATAAGTGAACACCAAACATATTTTAACTAAAATAATAAACTGTAGCTTTGAGTTTGGAGAACCATACATACTTTCAAATGAAAAAGAATTTTAAAAAATCTACAGAGCAAGATCTCTGCACCTCTATGAGCAGCTTGCCCAAAAGCCACAAGTGAAACTTTGACAGAACATTATTTTTCTGCGGGACCACAATTTGCCTTTTATTTAGTTTTCAATTCTCTACTAAAAATAACTCAACCACAATGAAAAGTAATGTCAAGCTGACAAAAGTATCTAAAAACTTTCCTTTTTATCTAGTAAAAATGCCATTACTGTAATAGTTAACAGTTGCTTTAATTGTATTACAGAAAATTTAGAAATGTATCTCCTCACATTAAGGTACATACAACTCATCAAAAACATGCTTTCATACACCCAATTAAAGAATAACAGCTGATGAAATAAGCTATCAAGTCCAATTGTTGTTACAATTACAGCAATTCTCCTGGTAATCAGTAGATCTGTTATCTAGGTATTAAGATATTAGCAAACTCCATGCAAATATTTCATTTAGGTAGGACCTCAGGTATTTGCTCACAAACAATGAAAACATACACAATTAAAATGTACACAATCACTCATTTTAATTTGCCCAACAATTATCATCTTATTCCAGAAGCTTTGTTGAAAGGAGTCATATCATGAACAGGATATTAGGACCTGGTCTGTACCTCAGCAATTACCCACCATCAGCATTTCAGGCAAAGATTTCTGTTCATACACTATAAAAATAGACCATTCATTTAAAATAAGTAAGTAGATACACTTATTTTGACAAGTAAAATAAGTGAATAGACTTATTTTGACAAATAAAATAAATCTTGAATGAAAAAGCATTTATCACCTCTTTTTTTTTTTTTTTTTAATGTATTGCCTCATCTGTTTTGGTTTTCAATTCATACAACAATTCCTGCACAGCAATGATTCACATTTTGATCACAGCAGGTGGACAGGTTGTTTACCAATTTGAATCAGCAGCATATTTAATTAAAATTTAAAGCTTTCCTTTGTTAATAACCTTAAGTAAGTCACACTTCCTTAAAGTTCAATCCTGAAAAGCTGTTGAACAAAAAATGAAAACTACCAAAGATACAGATCAACACTGGTATTAGCAGAGGTGCAACTGATCTGAACTACATACTACTACTACTCATTCAAGGAAAAAATGTTCTATATCCCATTAGAATATGGACTTGTATTTTTCATGGTGATTTTTGTGGAAAGCAATTCCTTTAAAACTAATTCTTTTCCCTCAGTCTCTACAGAGAACATACTTTATCTTCTGTTAGACAAATACAGTCTGGTATTAACAGTGCTTTTTTTTTTTTTCTTGAATAAAGTTATAACACCTACTTGAAATTTTGGCTACAAATAGTACCAGAGGCAAATATATTATGAATCAAAACTTGCTTTCAGCTGCATGCACACTGGAAGACCACTCGAAGTTTCCCCCCATGAAGTTCGGCTGCATCACAGCAATAGCATTTAAAGATGGAAGAACGGAATGAGGTGAAAGAGGAAGGCTTTGCAGGGGAACACTCAGCCATGAAAGGTGGTCTAGATTCCTAGCTAATTTTATCAATATGCCCAACCAGAAAAAGCTTCAAAGGACAATTAGGACAGCTACAAAAATGCCAGTTTGTCCCTTAGGACAAGTATTTTTAAGGGTCAACTTCAGAAAAGTTCTGCAGTTTCCTTTAATAATTACTAAGTTTTAAGCATAATAAATTTACAGATGACCAGCTGAGACTCTTTTTCAACTACCTAAATCAACTTGGTTGATGCCCAAAAACAGATGACCTATTTCTTCTATCAGTCCCACCCACACATTTTCATCCCCACCTAGTTGGAATACCCTGTTAACAGTATCATTGAAAGCTACTTCTTGTTACTTGCTTAGTTTTCTGATCCACCTTATCATGGGACCGCCTAAACACTCACTCCAGCAGAAATGGATGTTGAAAATGCATGGAAACAGGAAGGAATACCACCCCTCTGCACCCATCACCTGCATTTAGGTCTGTATAAAGCAAATACAAAAATTCCATTTAAAGCCTAGAGAGGGCCAAAGGTCTTACAACAGCTCTTTGAAAACCCTGCAACAGAAAACATGCTCCTCCAATTCCTCTGCTGTCACAGCCATATCACATCAGTGCCTTAGGGTCCCCACAGCAAACACGTTACTTACACCTTAAACCATCACAGCTCACTGCCATTCTTCCACAAGATTGTGAAGAGTAGTAAAATAATGAACAGTAACATGCAATCAAATATCCATATTTTAAACTCTTTAAATATTAGCTCACTCTATCTTGACACAGCAGGCAAGAAGACATCAAGTTACAAATTAACAATGTCTTATAGAAAGTTCTTAAAAGGTAAAGGACTTTTAGAAGTTAATTCAAAGTCTTTTCCAAAGATAAGCAAAAGCACTAAAAAAAGAAAACCATATAGTTTTACAAACCTAGTCTAATTTAAAAGCAGTAATGCTAAGATAAGATAGGTGAACTCTTAAAGGAAAGAACAGAAACCAATGAGATAACACCATCTGTTGGAGAGAAAAAATGCAAGAGTGACTATACAGAAAGACAGAAGTGTTTTTTCTTTTTTCCTCTCCTCAATTTCTGGCACAAAAGGCATACAGAAAAGTGTCTTCTTAATGGCTGAAGAACTGGTCCCTGTCTGACTGCCATACTCCACATGACACCTCTTTTTTTCTTAGAATGCTACAGAGCAATAATTCTCACTTCAATCCCCAGTTTTAATGCAATATGTCGAGAATAAAAAACCGGGAAATTGTAGTTTGTTATAAGATACATCAGAAATAAAAGGTTATTACAAACAGATTAGCCCAGGATGGAAATGACACAGGCTAAGCAGGAGGCATGGATAATCTGGGTAAGTGCCATGGAAAAATAAATATCATGATTGAACTTAAGGCAAATGGAAGCAGTTCAAATTGGCTTCCTCCAATTCACTGCAGAACATGTGATGCCCACATGTCCATTTCCAACAAGCTTCAGTATAAAGAAACAAAGACCAATACTGTGAAGTGTTGAAAAACACATCTAGCACCAGCTTCTTCCATGCCACAACAATGAGAATTACTGCAGCTGCCCGATAAGCATGAAAGAAACGCATTTGGGATTTTTTTGTCTTTTTATTTCCTTCTCTTTTGTAAGAGCTACCAGCATTTATTTGAAGCACACCAACCTGTCAGTAACTGTTCACCTTGCAAAGACGAGGAAATTTTATAAAACACATGTTACCATTCTGTAGTTGGTCTAAAACGCTCAAAAGCAGTAACTCCCCTCAGTCCATTTCCTCTGTCCACTACACACTCCTACGACTTCTCTGGCCCAGTTCTAGGAGGTTTTCTATCACATTAACTTTTCAGAACATCAGCTGTGTTATCCAAATCCATGTGAGGCCACAAAAATTTTAGTGTTTGCTTAACAGAAAGGTCAGGAACTCCCAGCTATGGACAGCATGTCTCTAACAGCAGCAGTCCACACTTAAATTGATCATAAAATCTCAGCCTTTCAGGAATAACTGATCACATCATTGCATGAAAAATTTTAGTAAGGGTGGCCTAGAGAAGGACCTCAAAAAGAGCCATGCTTAAGTTTAAAGACTAGCTTTAAGATGAAGTGTTATTAATCTACTTGTTATTAAAGCCAAATACCAGCAGCAGAAGACTCATATGAAAACTGTGCGGCTTAAAGGATGTTCCACCAAAAACAACTCTTACATGACAATTTGAGATCATGGTTTGATTAGCAAAGACAGACGATATCTCACAAGCATGTTACCAGTTCTTAAAAAGACCAAAATCACAACTGCTACAGTAAAACAGTCCATTTTTTGTGCTCTCGTCACAGATTAAAGATAGTGAATTTAGAAATACTAAGGATATTACATGCAGAGGAGTGACTGAACAAAACAGTTAATGGTTTGAATTAAGTTTTGTCTGGGGCAAGACATAAATATTTTATCACTACAGGACAGCATATATGCTGCAGTCAATGGGGACATGGAAATTCAGCTGTTAAAACATCACTGCAGCTTCAGAGGAAGAGATTGAGTCTTGACCTAGAACCACAATGAAGTCCCCTTTAATTAGCTCCACTGTAAATTGCTAACTGCTCATCACAGCAGAGCAATCAAAGGCAGATGCAGACACTGTTACCCACATTAACCCTGGGTGCTGCACAGTCTACTGCAATCAACATGCTTTTAGCCCTGCTAGATGGGTTAAATTACCTGGGTTTGAGTGATTTTTTTTAATCAGCAAATTGCTTAGTGGCGGTATCACCATGTTTTAGGGCAACCTTGAGGACATCTCTGTTTTCCCCTCCTTTACAACTACCTGAAAATACTCCTTCTTTTAAAAGAAACACAAAAAATACAGAAGTTTTACTTTTCATCATTAGCAAAAGCAGAAAAAGACTCTGACATCGAGTATGTGAGACAGTCCAGTCCATAATTCTTAGGTGAATAAAGCATTAAAACTACTGAGCTGGCAACTGCTCTTGACCTTTGAGCCTCAAACCAAGTGTGACAACTACAGCTCCTTTTGAACTCAACTTTGCAGCAGGAAACTTGTGAAATAAGTCTTAAGCTGTGCCAAGGGAAATATTGGTTGGATATTAGGAAAAAGTTTTTTACAGAAAGGGTGATAAAGTACTGGAATGGTGCGCCTGGGGAGGTTGTGGAGTCACCATCCCTGGATGTGTTTAAAATAAGACTGGATGTGGCACTCGGTGCCATGGTTTAGTTGAGGTTTTAGGGTTGGGTTGGCCTTGATCTGGAAGGTCTCTTCCAACCTAGCCATTCTGTGTGAAATAGCATGAATGACACTTACACCCAAATACACTATGACAGAAATACTTAACCAGAAAAAACCTGTTTCTTCTTCCCCCCTCCCACCTGAAATTCCATTTTGCACCCCCCACTACTTCTTTCCAAGCTGAAACTAGTACAACTCTTTGGAGTAGTCCGCGTGGCTAAGCAGAGGAAGCTAAGCTTGTTTGCATGGAATCTGCTATTTCCTCTCTGCCAAAACACTTGTTTAAAGAAGTCATGTAATATTTCTATTAAGCTGTAAATGCAGTTGACAAGGAAATGGCCTACTGGCAGTGCATTACCTTTGTGGCAGTGCCAACCAGCCTACAGCAAAACAGTGTGCATGGTAATTTCACTATGCATTCCCAGGCAACAAAATTGTGCCTTACATAAATACCACAGAACTCCAGCAACATCTAGGAAAAGCAATGAAAATTTGCCCAAGCTTTCATGCTTGCCTGTATCAATTCTGTGTCATAACTAAAACAAAGCATCTACATATGGCCAAAAGTCTTGTGAAGCTGTATCATATGACACCAGAAAAACTATTGCAACTTAAATCTGTGTATTTCTTGTTAACCACTGTAACAACTCACTAATAAAAATTAAGAAAAACTGGAGGTATCAAATATACAAAAGAGTACTAGCTACATACAAGCCCTTAAAAACCATAACGTAATTTATTAACAAGAACACATGTTGTATGTAACCCAGAATTGTGTTAGATTACATTGACCTTTGATAGCATTCACTTGATTGCGAGAATTAAACAGATCCACAAGCATTCAAACACAATGACCTTTGATTTATAAGCAGTTATTGTCATGCACATAAAAATCCTCTCTGATAATGTAGTCCTCACCTTTCAACAGCTGGTGCAACTACATACAGTGATGTTACTCAGAAGTAATTAAGGCATTTTTGTTAGAAGTATAACCAAAAATCCTAGCATGATCAAGTGCAGTTAATTTGTCATCAATCATTCTTCAAAATATTTTTAGAGGTTATTTCATCTTAAATTCTCATCAAATTCCAGCTTCAGAGATACATAGTTTGTTCTCAGCTTTCACCTGAGTATTTTTAGTTTGAATTGTAATTTTAAAACAGTTAATTACATGGAAAAAAACATGTGGTGCAGGACAATGATTAAACCTTGCTTCCAAAACTAGGAAATGTATTTAAATTAAAATCACTCATTAGCTTTAGCAGAAATTTCAGGAAACAGCTCTCCTCCAAAGAGCACACACAACCAAAAATCAAGAACCCCACAAACAAAAATAGCACTAAATACACTTGAACTCAGATGTGCATCACCTTACAGTAATTGCATATGAACAGTACCTTCTTCTATAGTGGTGGTTTCTTTATATTAAGATTCTGATACATGAGGGATCAGCAAAAGAAAACGGAATAAAACAATTTAGTATGCATGACAATTTTGCCACAAATTGCTAAGATTCTTCTGGAAAAAGGTATGCTTTAAGCAACATAAAGTGCCTCCTTATTTCAAAATGGGTTTTAAACAATTTAAGAATTGAGTGTTTATTGATGCTCATTGCAATCAGCATAGCTATTCTATAGTTCATTACAAAATAACAGCAGCATGACTAACAGCATCAAGTTATCCCTACATAAACATTGTTCTCCATTAACTTCTCCAAGTAATTCCCTTGTAACTGCTACTCCTCATAAAGCAACTAATTCTATTTAGAGTTTATTTTGCAAAAACTAAACTAACTCAGTAAGAGACCTTAGGAGTCATTAATAAACAAAAGCTGTCAGGTGTAACTAATAATAATAATATTAGCACTACTCCCATAGGACAGTTTTGAATTCTTCTTTAGGTCACCTTTATTTCAAAACTGCCTTTCAAAAGCAGACTGATTCTTGGTGATGCAAATCTCCAAGTGCAATATGAAACAGATTCTATATATCACCTCAAAGCCAATTAAGAGCTTCCTGCTGCAGCTCCCTCTCAAATAGAGATACAGGCATTCTGAAACCTTAAAGAAACATGTTAAAACACAGGCAAACTGGAGTCAAGAGGAAGCAACACAGAAAGTAAAAATTGTTAGTATTAAAATCTCTATTCATAAACGTACAGATTTATGATTCCAGTATCAGGGGGTTTTGAATGTTTTGTGGGTTTGAGGGTTCTTTTTTATAATACAACAAACAAAAAATGCCACCAACACACTTACCCTCATTGGGTGAATATCAGCATATGGAGGCTTTCCTTCAGCCATTTCTATTGAAGTTATACCAAGGGACCAGATGTCTGCCACACAGTTATAGCCAATCTCTTGTATGACTTCAGGAGCCATCCAAAACGGAGTTCCTATAACAGTATTACGTTTTGCCATTGTATCCTGTAATTATATTATTTATGCAATTAAACCAGAGACCTTATTTTCAGATTATTTTTATATCAATTCTACATTTAAAAGTTAAATTATCCACCAAAGGTCAAATAGTAGTGACTTCAAATTAATACCAAACAGATTCAGCCCATCAGCCTACAGTGGCCAAAGAGGTGACAATAATCATAAACCTCAACTTAAATTTAAAGGGATCATCAGGTACTCGATACACTGCGTTATAAAAACAAACAACTAAAAACTAAATAGCCCTGCAGCACACTAAATACTCAGATTGATGAAGAATATTAGTTCTGTCACTACCACTAGTGGCAATGACACTGCTCAGACACAAAATTCAAGGCAGAAGACAGAAGTGAAAGAACAAGTCTGGGAGCACTACAGCATTTTAAAATTTTCTTTCCACAGTTACTTACTGTTAACTGGCCAGCCACACCAAAATCAGCTAATTTTGCATGCCCCTCGGTGTTAAGAAGGATGTTTCCAGCTTTTATATCTCTATGTATTTTTCTCATAAAGTGCAAGTATTCAAGTCCTTTAAGAGTAGATTTCAAAATAGTTGCAATTTCATCTTCTGTTAGCTGCAAGAAAACATAAAAACTACTTTCAGGTATACACATAAGGTCCATATATTTGACTGATTTAAATAATGATAATTTGATAGTGATTATTATAAAGAGCACAATGCTTGTTGGTTTTGTTTTTTTTTTTGGCAGACCAGAAAAACTTCCATTTCAAAGCTAAAAAAATGAATAAAAAATAAATTATTAAATGCCAACTACAGAGAAAAAAAGATGTTGTGTAGCCTTAGCAGGCTGAAATGCTTCTCTTAACTCTAATATAGTGCAGAGTCACATGCCATTACAAATGCTACAATAAATTGCAAGTCGACTGGCAAAAAAGCTGACATACATTTCATTATCAAAGAAAACACAACACAGTGAAAAACACTGATACTTTTTTTTTTAATTTGCTTCATCAATAACACAAACTCTTGAGTAGTCAGTTAGCAGTTGTTTATCCTCATCACCTTAGATCAACACAATAGGAACACATAAGCTCCTGAACAAATGTTATCAGAGAAACAGCAAGTCTCTTTTTCAGGTACTAGACCCCCTTTGGAACACTTCTCAGGTTTTCATTAGCATTTGTTCTTGAATAAAAGCAAAAACATGCATTTATAATTCATTCCATGTGATGCTCAAGGGAAATACAAAGAAACTATCCATACAACTGAAATGTCAGTTAATTACCGTACACTGATGCTTCAATGTAAGAACTAAAATGAACTTCACACATTCTCAGAAATGCAAGAAACTGGAAAAGTGAGGATGAATACTCTCATTTCGCTACAATGCTCGGTTGCATTTTTCCCCTCTTTCCTCTACTTTTCCAATCCTACACAGAAAATAAATTAAGCATTAGCAATTCCTTCCAGTTTCAGTTTGTAAAGTGTGGGTAGACATCCACAACTCCCTCCAAAAAAGAACCACCACCAAAAGCCCATAAGAAACAAAAAACCCACCCACGATCACTCTAAGCAAAAAGAATGAATCAACATAAATGAAATAAAATTATTAGTCAGCAAGATTATCAGCACCTGGGCTGCTCACAAGTTTTAATTATTTAAAAAACAGAACCACTTCCCTGTTGCAGCTTCTATCTCTCACAAAACCTAGGTGTGGAGCCCAAGGGCACAGTTACACATACATTTATTTAAACAGCTCCAGTCCCGAGCTCCAGTTCCTCCTATCCCTGTAACCTACAGCAGTAATTCACACGGTGTCTCAGCCCCTCTTCCACTGAACCACTGTAACAGACAGATCCTAGTTGAAAACAAACCTGTCTGCCAAATTGTTTTTCCAACAAAACAGTTCCTGGATTCATCTCATGGCATAATAAAGAAGGACAAAGCAAAGTAGCTGCTGCTCAAACTGGCATTGCTTTCAAAAAAGTGCATGTGTCAATATACCTCAGGAGTTCCAGAGACTTTTATAAACCTTTTCCTACGCAAGCAGAGGATGAAATTGATGGTAGCATATTAGCTCCAAGCCAAGCAGTTACCGCCTCTGCTGTGCATTATGCATTCCTTGCCCACCATTTATCTCTGAGATTTTTCAGTGTTTCTATTCAGCAGCACACTTCTCAAAGCCTTTATTTGTGCTACTTTATGCTGACTGCTATGCTGCTTCAAAGGACTGCATGCCAGAATAACTGAAAGCCCTGTTATACACAGCTCAAATAAGACAATTTTCCTGGCACTGTGCCATGGGATTAAAACCATCTACCTGATCTGGAGTCAAGCAAGAAGGGACTTTAAATCAACTGTAAGATAAATTTAAGTATGGTCAAAAGGATATTTGGAGAAAGACACAATCCTCATTATGTGAGCTAAAAATTCTATGGTGAATCCCTAAGACTCACACTTCAGGCAATTTAAACCCTGGCTATTAAACACTCTATTTTGAATGGTTTAAGACATGCTAAGTGTAACACTTTCTGCCCAAGCTTTGCCAAACCCACCCAATTTCAGAAATGATACAATCCTGAATCTCCAAAGTCTTCCACGCAGCAAATTCTGAACATGCAACAGGAAATTACCCTGAACATTGACAAATGTGTAACATCTTCCCTCCCACTTTCATCTGGAAACAAGTATTATGAAAATGGTGCTTAGAGGACACGGCAGAGATAGCTCTTCAGTATGTTGTGCTTCTAAGGAGGTAAACCTCTAGCTTTAGTTCTTGAAAAATTAACCACATGGAGATCTTTGGACCATCAGCTTTAGATCAAGAGGTGGTTTTGTAGCTGCATGGCAAAGGCCAGTTCTCAAAAGGAGAGGCTAACAGAAGACTGGAACCAAAAGCTGGCAAATGAACTATGGAGTGAGAATCCAGCAAACTGAAAGAGAATCCTGGAGTACTGCAGCATGATGTACTATCTGGGACCCTGAGCAAAATAAAGCTCTAGCATGGCTAAATACTACAAAAGAACAAAGCATTTACACATCCAAATGCACAGAGTGGTCAAAAAAGCCCAGAGAAGTGAATACCACCTCTAAGAAGGAGGCAGAGAGCACAAGTCATGTTTATCACAAACAGCAGTAACAGGAAAGCACAGGAAAAAAGAAGGAAGAATAGATTTACGCTGTTCCAAGACACATCGATCCCAGCTCCAGACACCCTAGATTGTGCTTCATATAATCATCATCTATATAACATGATGCAGTCACTAAAAATCACTCCTGCTTATATTGTTGCTGAACATGGCCAAGGATGTGCACAATAATACTCAGACAAAATGTATGGCTTTAATACCTAATATTATTTAGAAGAATGCAATGAATTTCCAGCCTTACACAAGAAGGAAAGAAAGTACACTCACCTTCTCTAGACAAAATTACCTTCTCAGAAAATAATGCACTGCCATATTGAACATTACCATGCAATCACCACAAAAAAAGTATTTAAAAAATATTTCAAAATCGTTAATTTCATTACATTTGTGCCATTTAAACTTTTTACAGACCACATACCATCTATCCATAACAGTGAAAGCACAAAAACTACAAAGTTTGCCACATGTACACTTCTAAACGCAGAAACACTATTTAACAATGCAGTACAGGAGCTGAACCATACATACATCTCATTCTTCCCTCAACACTAAGCATTGTTTTAAAAGTTCCATTATGTTGTTCCCGTAGACCAGAACCATCTTGTGCAGATGTTTTTGCACACATTAATGGTATTTAAGTATTTTGTACACTGCCTGCCAAAAAGCAAATGGTATCCTGGGCTGCATGAGATAACATTGCCAGGAGGTGCAGGAAGGTGAGTGATCCTTCCCTTCTGCTCCACACAGCTAATGCCACACCTGGAGTGCTGGGTCCAGGTCTGGGCTTGTCAGTGTAAGACACATGGACACACCAGAGAGTTAACAAAGGGCCACAGAGATGATCAATGGACTGGAACATCTCTCCCAAGAGGAGAGACTGAGACAGCTGGGACTGTTCAGCCTGGAGAAGATAAAGCTCATGGGGAATTTTTTTTAATGTATGCAGATAACTGAAGGGAAGGTCCAAAGAGGATGAAGTCAGGCTCTTTTCAGTGGTGCCCAGTGACAGGAACAGAGGTAATGGACACACTCTGAAACACAGAAGGTTCCCTCTAAACAGCTCACTTTTTACTGTGAGTGTGACTAAGCACTGGAACAGATTACCCAGGTAAGTTGTGGGGTCTCCCTCCTTGGAAACCATGCAGAAATGGCCCTGGGCAGTCAACTCTAGATGGCCTTTCTTTAGCAGGCTGGTTGAGCCAGATGACTTCCAAAGGTCCATTCCAACATCAACCATTCAATGATTCATATAATTTACAAGTTCATACAAGAAAATTCAGTGCTTTTTACACCAATTTGAATAAATCATGGGTGTTGTTTTAGCTGACTTGTCTATATTTAAAGTTTGAATATCACCCCAAAATAAATTAATTCCAAAATATATCACTACTAAGGAATAAGTAAGTTAGTTAACTGTCTGAACAAAAGGCAAGTATGTGTTCCTAAGGAGGTAAGATCACTAGCTTTAGTTCTTGAAAAATTAGTGTCTGAGGTCCCTGCTGACTGAAAGCTAGGCAGTGTTATTCCAGTTTAGAAAAAGGGCATGATTGAAGATGCAGGAATCAATGTATCTGTTAGTCTAATCTCAGTTTCTACAAAACTGAGCATCATAGAGAGCATACTAGGTACTACTGAAAGACTTTGAAAGAACAATGAGATCATCAGACACTGTCAACATGGGTTCACAAAGAGAAAATCCTGTTTAATTTGATACCTTTCTATGATAAGGTCACGCAACTATAGTGAATAAAAAGTAGGTGGATACTGGTTTTCAGTTAAGTAAGGCTTATGATGCTGCTCCTCATGGCATCCTTCTGCAAGATGAGTGAATACACAGTGAGCTGCAGGCTGAAGGGCAGAGCTCCAAGGGTTGTAGTGAATGGGGCCACATCTGGCCAGTGACCTGTCACCAGTGATGTATCCTCAATTCTAGGGCCAGTTTTGTTCGCTACTTTTATCAATAATCTGGATGCAGGAATTGAATGCACCATTAGTAAAGTTCACTGAGGATACCAAAGTGGGAGGTGCTGTTTGAACGAAAAGACTTTGCAGAGAGATTTGGACAGAATGGAGCACTGAGCAATGATGAACAGGATAAAACTTAACAAGCCTGAATGACAGATTCTACATCTAGGATGGAGTAACACAGGGAAAAGCATAAACTGGGAGAGCAATGGCTCAAGAGCAGCCCTGCAGGAAGGGATCGGTGTGTGCTGGCCAGCAGCAGGCTCAGTAGGAGCCAGCAATGCACCCTGGCAGCCCAGAGGACAAACTCCTTCTTGGGCTGCATCCAACTCAGCATCACCAGCCGGTCACAGAGGTGACTGCCCTGCTGTGCAGCCTTACCTTGAGCTCTGTGTGCTGCTCTGGGCCCCACAGCTGAGGAATGAGGGCAAAGGATTAGAACATGTCCAGAGGAGGAGAAATATTGTTTTGTGTTTTTGTTTTTTTGGTGGTTTTTTTTTTTTTTTTTTTTTTTTTTTTATGTGACAAAAAAATAACACTCAGTTCTTCTTTACATCATGGAGACTTGCTGACATATAAACTAAAGCAAATCTGATGGAATTTGGGGAAATAAATGCAGGCAGACACACTTCTTTAGCCTACCAATTGTTGGAAGTAATAAGGGACCAAAATATATAAAAACAGATCCAAAGCTCCTACAACCATTTATTCACAAAACCTCAAATAAACTCTTAAAATCCACATCAAAATGTTTCCTAATTACGTCTCCTCCCTTCTTTACTCTAAATCAGAATCTGTCCTCATAAGCATGGTTAGAAGTCGCTATACAGGTAGCATACAAACAGCTAAATACAGAACCAGACCATTACATGCTTTGTCACAGCACACAACTTGCCATCCATCCAATATCCAATACTCTAGTTCTAGAAGTAATTTGATATTGACATACATGCAATGCCATTGATAATCACCACACAAAACAATTAAAAGAAACAAACTATTTCATATAAATATAAAATTATGTTCCAGTCAATGTTGCTATCCTGATCTAGATGTATGGTTCTTACACTATTCTATTCCTGATCAATCTATATGGGCAGTATTTTTTCTGTAAAAAAGTTGGTCTATTTTATTCTGAGCTTTTACATGCACAGCATCATTATTCCATCAGCACAGCTCTATATTTTGCACCTTAGTATAATTTTACAGTCATAATCTTTCTGCTTAGTTTCTAATTTCTGTTCACGTTAAGATCCTCACTTAAAACCTTGTGGAACATTTAGCTGTTTGGTATCTTTGGCTAGCTCTAATCCTGTATGCTGTCCCTTTGACAGGTTGGCACTACCCTCTAAATAAGAGTCAGCCACGGAGCAGCTTCTAATCCTTCACAATCAAAACCACATGCCATCACAAAACCAGATTATATATTAAAAAGAATGCGAATAAAGATAAGCAACTCTACAGCCTACATAAAATACATTAGACATGAAGCCAATCTTAAAAATTCAGACCTGGAGCAAAGCAGCAAACTCTAGTGTTCCACATCTATTAGGAGACTGTAATAGACATCTAATTCAGATATTTATATCTAACTGGCTATGGATGCCACACACAAGAGGGACTGAGGGGTGCGTTTATCCAGTCCATCACACACCAACTAATCCATGCAGCTGTTGGGACAACTCATCCACAGGTTCTCTTGCACATATTCTCCTTCCTGAGGCCCCTCTAAGGGGGTCTGGGTCAGCTGAATTGTTTTAACTAAGTCAATTCCCAGCTGCTCCTTTTGCACTAATACATGCACATTAAATCTGATGCTTCCAGGAAGTATCGGATTACTGCATCTAAACACTCTGATTAGGTTGAACACATTGGGTAGGTCCACTCTCATGGCAAATAAAGGAGCCATTCTTCCACCAGAAGCTATGAAGCTCAAACATTTCACGTCCTATCATCATCACAACACCTCTCCTATTCTTCATTTACAGGAAGACAAGGCTGGACTAACAAAAAAACCTGAGATGCAGGAGAGATGGGGAAATAAGTAGGGAAGAAGAGATGACAGCTCCTACAATACCCTTCCTATTTGTAGTAATTTACATCTAACTTAGGAATTAGGCAAAAATCTTCAGAGAGAAAGAGTTGTTAAAGTTACAGTTCTAGCCCAAAGCCAATCTTAGATTTTAGTTCTCACTATGTGAAATTGTTTTCCTTGAGCCTCCCTTTCAGGGTAACTAGACTTCTTTTTTAAGCAGATCAGTATGCTATGAGTAAAGATAGTGCTCTTCAAACAAAATCACAGCCTCTGTCTTGGAGTAAAGTACCAAATCATGGCATTATTTGGGACAACAAGGTTTGGTCTAAATCTGCCAGGTAATCTTCACTTAATCCTATATTATCTAAGGAGACACCTCGATATTACAGTAATGGATAGAGTAAGAACTCACTAGTATAAGACCCAAGCTGCATATAAAATCATACAGAAAATATGTTGCAATAAATATAACAACAAATATTCACTGTACAGGTGATGATCAGTGTTAGTATTTTTTAAGATTTGTTTTTCATTACATAATCCCAGTAACACAACTTTCATAATATTTCTTGAATATAATATGCAAAAAACCTCATCATCTTTTTCCTTTAAATTAGCATTTTTGTACTGGGTAATCAAAGATAGTGCTAACACATCAGTCTTCTATATGTAGTTTGAAAATTACTACAGCCTAACAGTAGCATAAAACTATCTAAAACATATCTAGCTCATAGGAAAAACTATTTCAGGAAATCTCATGCTTAACATTAGCTAACATTAATACATAGACACAGACAGATCGAGAACTGACCAGAATATGGAAGTCAGACTCTTCATCCCTTCATTACCAAGTTCCAGCTTCCTGTAAAATATCTATAAAGTACTGAACCAGATGTTTGAGCACAACCTTAGAAGTAAAGCAGAGAAGTACAGAACCTCTTAAGCACTGTACTAAGTTCAGATTTTAACTATGATTCAGTGCTTTGGCACGTCTACACGCAGCTGTGATCAGCACCAATGTAGTTAGTTTTGTAGTGCAAAGTCCTCTTCTGACAAGAATAAGGTCAAGAGATACACTGGAAGACCTTAACACAGGTCCGCTAAAACAATGTAACTGTATGCCTTTCTAACAGGAAGCACCTATTGTTGTCACTGTTTAAAAACAACTTTTCCATGGTAGGGAACACATCCGTGCATAGATGTCGTGGCTCACAAACTACACACCTCTCATACCATCCCCACCGGGTCTGACAGCATCACCAAGAGTGACCTTGCACAATCTTACAAACCAACAAAGAGCTGGCTGAGCATAAAGGGCAACCTCCTAAAAATATGAAAACCGTCCTTCCTGGCAGGCAAGGTAAGTAAACACAGCAGGAGGCCATCTTGAGCAAACTAAGAACTCATAACTGAGCTGAAGTGCAAAAAATAAGGCAGCAAAGCACAGAAACAGATTACTAAAGAAAAATAAAGAAGCACTGCCTTGACAGTAAAGAGCTGAATTACAAAGCCCAAGAATAGGGTGGACTTAAATCTGGACAGCAAAACAGAGGACAGCAAGAAGACTGTATGGTCTATATGCAGGAAAAGTAAAGAAAATTAAAAATAAACACAGAAAGATTTTGTGTTGAGTGGTCAATCTGTTGACAAGCTATGTAGAAATCTCCCAAATATGTTCCTTGCATAAGCCTTTAGTAGGGTTTCTCTGACTTTCAATTGTCTCTGCCTAGTAGCAAAGTGGAAAAAGGAATTATTCTAGTAAATTGGACAAATACAAGTCCATGAGAACATGTAAGATATATCCAAAGGTGCCAAGCAGCTGGTTTATGTCAACTCAATGCTATCTCTCATCAACTTTAAAAGGTTTTAGCAACCAGGGTGTCCCCTACAATACCATCATCTTCAAAATGGGCAAGAAGGACTTGAGGTACTACAGGCTGATTAGCTCATTCTCAGGCCCCAGGACATTATGGGGTGAATCCACAGAGAAGCTAACTTTTAGACACATAAACGATAAAACATGACTGAAAACAGCCAGCGTAAGTTGACCAGAAGGAAATTATGCTAAATTAACCTGGTCACTTTCCTATGAGGATGAAGAGAAAGCTAAAGATGTCTTTTTATTTGACTTTACCAAGGCTGTTGGCAGTCTCCAATACATGCTTTTAACTAAATCTGGGGAATCATGGAGAAGATGTGGCAGAACAACCAGCTGGACTGCCAGGCTCAGCAGTGGTTCAAAACGTAAGCAAGAGCCAGCTATAAACAATGTTCTCAGAGACTGATCATAGGGTGAATACTCCCAACATCTTGATCAACCACCTGAATAATGAGCAAAACCACAACCCATCGTGGTTTGTGGATGACATGAAACAGGGTGGAAGCTGCCAATACAGAAACAGACAGGGCAGGGCTGCCATGTAGAGGGATCTCAACAAGCTGGAAGAATTAGCTTCCCAAAAACAAATACAGTAGTTCAACAATGGCAGAGTCCCACACCAGGAGAGAACCATCCCATGCCATGACCAGTATGCACTGAGAATCCATGTGGCAGGGAAATTCCTCCAGAAAAGGCTCTGGGTAGCTCCAGAAGACAAGCTGAACATCAGTCAGCAACATCAGCAATACACCCTAACCATAGACTGGCCTTCATTGGGAAAGCACAGACAGGTCAAGCAAATATCCCCTTCTATTTAGCATTTGTGAACACAAATGTGGAACACAGTGCCCTGTTCCAGGCTGCTATAAAAGAAAGACTAACAAACCGAAGAGTCCAGCTAGAACTGGACTAGAGAAGCTAAAACAAGCCAAAACAATCCTCACTGAGCATTCAAGAAGAAATAAAAGTTCACAGGGCTGAAGAAAGAGACTATTGAATCTCTCCAGATTGTTAAAACTGATCTGAACAAGGTCCTAAACACTAACTGGAGTTCCTTCCTTGGAAAAGTAGATGCACCTAGCTGACTTCCAGAGGTCTCTTTCAAATTAAAATTACCACTTATTTCCCAACCAGTGGCACACTGTTCACCTCCTTCCTTATCATCTCTAAAATAAATGTCCAAAATCAAAACAGCAGCCTTTCTTTTTACCTGAAGTCTTTCTACATTTCATCCACTTCCTCACCACAAAAATATATACCATGTAAACTTTAAAGACTCTTCTATTGTAAAATAAAATATATGTGGAAGACCGTAATGAAATTTGGCTTAACTCCTTGAATGGAGACAAATTTTATTTCCCAGATTATAACTTTATATGCAGAGAGGTTGACTCCAACTGGAAATACATTAAAAATTCAACTGATATTTCTGTCTCTCCAAGGCAAACAATGATGGGGCTCTTTTCAGAGGAAAGAGCAGTGTGGGGAGGCAATAAGGTTAAACTTCCACCCCTTATTAAAATAGAAATAAGATTTTGTGTGTTTTGCAATGCAAGCTAGATACAGGGTACCAGTAGATGACTGATGAAACATTCATTTAAACAGCTATCTTTTATTGCAAGATTTTATTATAAATCTCTTCATATTCTAAGTTTACATGATCATTTCATTGTTTGAACAACTTAAAACTGGCACTAACTGCAAATTATTTACAAGAGGGGAAAAAAAGCTGCTGCTTGCATTGAATAATTTTAACAATCTTTTATTTGAAAAATCATTAGCAGCTCAAGTGACTGACTTCAAACCACAGGTGCAGCTTCTGCTATTCTCCCAGAAGTTCCAGATTTGTCTTCTAAAACATGGGTAAGGAGACAAAGGAGATCTGTTAACTGTGGAACAAACTAGTGTGTTCAGATCAGAAAAAATCCTCAACATACCATAGTCTCTCTCATCTTTTAGCAGTGACCTGACTGCAAAGAGATCATTAGCAAGTATAAACATTGTGAAACCCAGCAAATACAGCCATTAGAACTGAAGTAGTATTTTGTAAGCTTTCTTCCAAGGACACTTTTTAAACAGAAAGTGAACTACATGATGCTGAGCATTTCAGTATTACAAGGCTAGTTTTAAGACTGGCCACAAAATGAACTCTAACTTTTTATTCACATATAGAAAACTACAGAAATCATCCAGGAGTCAAATTCTTCTTAGAACTGACTTGCAGATGTTCATGGCACAATATTTATTTTAATGGAAAGAGGAAGTTCAGATAAAGTTTAGGGAGAGATAATTGTTAAAGTATTTTACAAATCAACACAGGACATATAATTTAATAGCATATTAGTCCTCACTGAGTGAGCATGATCTGCTAACACTGTAGAAAAAGGGGAAAGAGAGGACAGTTGGTGTATCCCATAGCACATTTACCAGATGATGCTGCATGGCCAATCTTTCTTTTGAAACTTCCCCATTTCTGAATGCTTTTGGTCAACTGTAGTTGCATGTAATATATACATAGTTATTTTGGAAATGGATGAATACCGGTGTAGCAACAGTTTCCTCTTCTTTCATAAAAATTAGCCAACACATAACATGCACCTTATTTCTGGCATACAAAGATTTTCAGCTCAGGGAAAAAAAGTCATTTTCATGAGCAAATTTCCAAGCAGATAAATACAGTTTAATGCAAGGTTGAAAGAAAGGTCTATCATTCTGAGAGTCAGACAGTACAATGCATTTTTTTAAGGAACTTACAATGCTACTTTAAAGAGCTAAGGAAAAATAATTCCCAGCATTTATATAACAGTTAATCATTCAGAGCCATAGTAAGGATTTTATTAGACAAGCACTGAATAATCTCAGCATTGCACTGTAGAAGCTAGTATAAGCTTTGTAAGGCTAAACACAGAATAAGGCAACCAGGACATTTATGATCAAGTTCTTTCCTCCTTTTCCTCAACCTGGCTGCAGAGAAAAGTAATTTAAGAGTGTTGGCCTAAAGATATGTGCTGCTCTGAATAGCAACACAGCTGAGGAGTCCATTGAGTCAATTCATCACTGGAAGGCCCACTGACAGAACATGGTCAGCAGCACAGCCAGGATGGACTTGTCCATGGACATCAAGATCAGATAAGCAAGTGAGCCAGTGCAGAAGGAATTTCAGTCTTTGTGTACGGACTGTCTAGGTATTAATTAAGCCACGTGGGCTCAACTGAGTAAGTTATACTGCGATACAGATGCTACTTAAAAAATACAAGACGTACAAGGCCCTAGATAGCTGCTTTACAGCTAAGAATCACATGAACTTCAGTGGAGCAAAGGCCTACAAATTGGAAATATTTTAACTGTGAAATTACTGAGAAACGCAACTGCTTAAAACTGCAAAACAACATCCTTATTGAGCAAAATGCCTTTAGCCCAGATAACAAGATTTACCCTGAATCCCCATGGTAATATACAGAGAAAGCAAATCCAGTAGGACATTTAAATACAACTTCCAGAGATTTGGATATACTATTCACTTGAATTACTGGAATTTAAACAAATGAAAGAAAATAATTAGCTAAGAAAACATGGCAGAAGCTAATCATTAAGAGTACATGAGGCATTATATATGTAACTGATAAGCTGGCATGTAAAGGAAGGAATTTTAGATACAAAATGCACAATCTCTGGGCCCAACTGCACAGTACCTGCGCAGTTATCCTTTCCTGTGCTTGTTACTTACAATACTGACCCAAATAAGACTGGTTTGTCTGATAAACCTACAACATAGCCACTACCTGGTTTCAATCAGTTGAATTGGGTCCCCAAAGAGTCAAGATTAGAATGACTTCATTAATTATGACCAGTGAATGAGCAAATGCAGCCTCAATAATCATTAGAGAGACAAGCTTGGTTGTGTGTAAATATATTCCCCTATGTTAAGAGCAGCCAGTGAGTGTTGCTTCACACTGTAATTATCTCATCTATTGACACTGAAAGTCAGTCTCGTACATGCTCTTCCTTCCCCTTCCGCACTGCGCATTCCTTGCATCGCATCAAGCCACTGCTCTGCCACTATAAGTCCAGACTTAGCTCATGAGGAGGTGGGGAGGACAGAACAGAGAGGAAGTTCCCCCATTATATCATCAAGCTTATCAAAGATCACCCTGCAGCCACAGACAATCACTGCATCTGAGGCATGGAAAAGGCAGGAGGAACACATCAGTCAGGTTGGAGGACAACAGCAGAACTGCCCTTCCTGGCAGCAACCCACAATTTGAATGCATAAGATACATGTACCTCCCAAACCAGCCTCCGAGAAAGGTAGACAAAACTAGACCTAAGCTTTGTTGCCCAGGACATATGTAACACCACACCTCATGGTGCTAACAAGCACCATGGATTTGCTGAAGTGCTGCTGATCTGCCTGCCACACTAGAAGACTCCAGGCAGAATTGCGAGGGTCCATTTAACTCCAAATTAATGGCTCAGGCCTCTTGGACAAAAGCCTGCTCTTGCTAAGCTGAAAACTTCTCCATATGAATAGGCTCCAAACAGTCACTAAAAAATACTCTAACTCCCTAACTTTGGATTCTGTTTCCCTTGGTTTTGGTGGACCAGAACAGTAGAAAAAAGTCCAGTGTTGTTCACTTTCTAGACAAACAAAATTTTTGAAAAAGTAGGGAAACCACAAACCCAGAAGATGATCAAAAATTCTTAAGGTTTAGAGACAAGCAACAAAGGCAAATACATATCAACATTTCCTCCCCAAACAGGAGGAGAAATCTACCTTTTTCCTATGACAACTTAATAATGATCCTAGAATCATTTAAGTTAGAAGAGACCTCTAAGATAAAGTCCAAATGATAATACTAATGGCCACTGCACTAAAGGGTTCTCACTTCAACTTTCTCCGTTTCTTTTCCTTAAATATGAAGAAGCAGGAAATAAACTTTTCCTTGGCCCAGCCACAGTCTTCATTTGACAAGTTAGAAAAGTTACAGAATACATAACTCTATGCATCTGACTGTATTCAGTAAATATTCTGATAAAATAAGAAACAACTCTCTCCTTGTTTGCACGTGAATATATTTATTTTCTTATTACAAAACCATTTCTTATTTCCATTTAATGAATTAATGAATAAATAAATAAATAAAATGAAAAGTAATCAACAGAATGCTCAAGTAGTTTAAACAGCCTCATTCCAGTATTCCCATCACCCAGTTTGAGTGATCAGGCCGCTGTTCCACAAAGAGCAAGAGAATTCAAACACATCCAAAGCTTCTGCCTAGATCTTCCAAAACTTACAAGACAGAGGCATAGCAAGGGAGAAACTGAGGAGTTTGCTCTGCTTATTTTTTTGTTATAGGCACTAGAACACTCCCTATTCTACACCAGGACAAAAATTGTGATAGCCTGCCTGAATGTAAGTACATGCCAAGTAAACTGTGATAGTTGTCTTCTTCACCTTCACAGATATCTGAAGCAGAAACACTTCCTGCTCCAGTCATTACTTATTCAGGTGCACAGTCATTTTTTCCTGGTCTTATTTAGTTGCCTTAGAAAATTAACTCTCAGCACCTACAAGAACTTCTATAACTATACTGTGACCCTCATCATCATGTGCAAAGAAAAAATTTTTGCTTTGCATCTACTGTGACAAGTGATCTCTTGTTTTGTAATAAACAGTAACATACCTACATCTTACTTTCTTGGTGCTATGCATGGTTTTCAAAACCGTGTCTCTCCCTCCAGGTACCTCTTCCCATCACAGAAATATCCAAATGCATCTGGGTATCTGCTTCTAGAGATGTAGTCTTTACTTCTGATCACCCTTGCTACCCTCTTTAACTTCCATAGTTCTGCTGTGTCCTTGGCACCACTGTAACCTCTGACAACCACTTTACTTATTCAATTATTTCTAAAAGCTCAACTGCTCATAAATCTGAATATAAAGACTTTGCCTTCCTCACCAAGCTGGATGTATTTCTTGACATTTAGTTGTGCTTATTTTCTCAGTACCACAAAGCCTTTCAAGTCTTTGCCAGTTTCCACCACTAGGAATATAACCTCTCTCATCAGTATTTCTACCCTTTCTGCAACAGGATAGCACAGACACATGCAGTAGGCCAAAACACCCTCTTTCTTATATTTAAAACAATTACCCACCTGTGACAGAACTTCCCATTTACTCCCAATTACAGCTGCATTTGCTTGAAAAGCCATTGGTGTGAAAGTCTGTCCATAAACATTTCATCACATCCAACCAACTTTACACCAGCCAGCATTAATTGTGTCCTTACCAACTCCTTCACAGAACTCTACAAGCCATGTACTCCACGACTTATTTTTATAAAAACTTTATTGTTGGTACCTATGCATTTACTGATTATTCTGTGGCTTAAAATATAATTCATCCTATTTAATCATATTAGCATTAAAAAATAGCAGTAGAAGATGTAGTCTGTCTGATCATCAGTATGCACTTTTTCCAATATCTCTTCCCCTCAATCTTCAATATATCTACTATGTCAATATGCTACAACAGATGTAAGAAAAACTAGATAGCCTGATCTTATATATGTACACACATTCATATGCACACCTTTTTAAAAATAAAAATTCAAGCATTTTCTATCAATGCACAAACAAGTTTGGTCGGGTTTTTTTGGTTTTTTCTTTTTTTTCCTAAATTCTGTCTTAAATGGGTTATGGTTTGTTTTGTTTTTTTTAAGTTCGAGACTAGTTTGTGCCACTTCTTACTGGAGCTACTGATCCTTGGATAATATACCACAGCAAGAATACCAGTTCTGAAGATTGCATAACTCCAGCAATCTCACATTGGTTTTGGCTTTTCCCTATCACTTCAACATTACAGCAGCCCTGATATAAGCCACCTTTTCTAAAGGGGCTCCCTTTAGTCTCGACATCACCTCCACTTCCTAATAAACCTGTTTCCATTTTCTTTTATGCCTTGTTTTCTAAACATTGCTTTTCTCTCCTTTACTTTCCCCCTCTGCTCCCAGGTAAGGTGCAAGGAACATTTCAGTGAATGTTTACAAAATGTGAAGCCCAGCAAGTAGTGTCACCCAGAGTACTTGCTGGTAAAAAAAGTACCTCATGTTACAGCCTGTTACTGAAAACAATGGATTCAAAGGAATTCAAGGTTGCTTGACACCTACAACAAAAAACTTTTCAGAGAAACTGTTTCTTAATTAGAACAAACAATACCTGCTTCCTACAGGCTTCTTCTATATTACTGCTGTTATAAGTCCATGAAGACACTTCCATACAACCCTCATTTTGGTTCCTTCTCACATTCCTTAGCTGGCATCTCTTCCCCTTCTGGTTCCTTGAATAATGCCAGTTACTTCTCATGCTCCCTAATTACTGACTGAAAGTGAGACAATTTTACTCCTGTTTATAAACTATGCAGCTACTAAGTGGCTGCTGACAGACTGTAAATTGGAAGGGGTAGGGGAAAAACCACAGTTTTGCCTTCTACAAAGGAGTAATTTTCAAGAAATTCCCAAGATCTTTGTATTTCAAAATGCATTTGCTTCTGCTGGTGACCACTCCACGGAGGAATGCACAGAGACAGTCAGCAACTGCCTGAGCTTGTTTCCTGGGAACAGGCACAGATAGGTCTGTTGGCATCAGCCAAAATCTTGTCTTGTAACTCCAGCTTCACAAGTTGATTTTGTAAACTGCTATATATATTTTTAAAAAAACAACTCACCGTCTTATTACGCAGTCTAATTATGTCTGAAACAGAGCCAGCTCCACAATATTCCATAACAATCCATAGATCTGTGTTCTTAAAGTAGCTGCCATAGTACTTGACAACGTAAGGACTAAATGGAAAAAAAAAATTAGATAAATAGATGACTTCTTAGTAGAAGGAAAAAAAATCACCAGCACACCTGTTGTTAAAACTACTGTTTGACACAGCTAAAGAGAAAGTGCAACCAAATACATTTTAAATCTGTAATCAGCTTAACCAATGCCTTTTTAGAATAAATTATGGTTACTTAATAAAATTATAAAGGCACTACTATGTATATAAGTTTTCTGCAATCTCAGATACAAACATAGTTTTCCCAAACATCAATCATCTGATAAAAAAGCTTTGTTTGTCCCTCCTCTAAGGCCTCTCTTGAATGTTTCTCTTCTTAGAAAGACTGTCTTGTTTTCTTCTCTCCAGAGCAAAATCACATGGAAACTCAACCATGTTTTCCCAGTTTTCAAGAATGAATTTATTTCAAGCACAGAACTAGACTTCCTTATTAAAGAGAATCTAGTGCTGGTTTGAAGCCTGCTGGATTTGCAAATACTTTTCATACTGAAGCATCTCATGTGAACTGATAGCATTGTCACAAACAGAATGTATTGCTTTGCTACTCATCAGTGTGTCACTTGACTTCCTTGGAGTCACTTGCAAAAGAAAGGCAGAAACAGATGTGGTAAACATAAAAAGGATCATCCTTCATAAGTCATTAGATGGTGTATTTAGGGAAATAAAAGACTGAAGGTTTGGGGGGGGGGGGGGGGCTGGGGTTTCGCAGGAGCTTAAACAAAGAAGGCTACAGTTCGCTTGCCATCTATCTCCCACAAGGCCAGGAAGTGAGATACTGAGATTTCAGACAGTGGTTTCTCATCAGAACACCTACATGATGGGGTGGAATCAAATACCATTTTGTTTTGAGCAAGGAACTGTGTTTTAGGATCAGCATTTCTGGCAGCAACATTCTTCATATAGACAACTGATATTAGAAGAAGTGAGGACCTATGGTTGCCTCCTGCAACATGACACTATCTTTACAAAAAGACAGGTCAGCATTATCAGAAAACTATTTCATTTAAGAGCAACTGTTAGCACTAAATGAATTTGCCTTTTCAGAAGGGAAGGTGCGTCAGTCTCCTCCTAACTAGTCCAAATGTCCACCATTTACTAGCATGACACATTGATCTTGCTCCTTATAAATTCATGAAGTGATGAAGGCTGTATTACTTCCAAAGAAAACCCACTGATTTTTGTGACCATCTCTTATCAGATTTATACTATGCCAGTATTCCCAGCAACAAGTGGGTATTATTAATCAGAACAAGATGACCTTTTCAAAACATCAAGTGCTGTGCAATCGCAAAAAACCGTTCATATTTGCCTGAAGACTGACACTAATAAATTTCATTTTGAAGAGCCCAAAACTCCATAGACAACAGAAATAGCAAAGCAATTTTTGCGTCCTTGCACTAGAGCTTCCTCTTCTACAAGATCTGCAATCTGAAGATCTGTGAACAAGTGTAAGGTAACAATCCACCAGCACTTTTACAAGACTGTTCACTTTTTGAAAGAGATGTTCCCACAGAAAAAAGGCAGCCAAGAGAATATTCTTCTGGAAGTTAACTGCTAGCCTTTCATCTTCTGCTAGAAATATCTTTATCAATCTTCTGAAACAGGTAGACACAGAATTTCACAAAGCCCAAGACATTTAAAGGAAACAGTAACCTTTGGCCTTAACAGTGCAAGTAAAGTTAAGCAAGCATGAAGAATTCTAAGCAGAGGCCAGTATTTACTCTTTCAACAGTTTTTGTTATGCACACTATTTGTACTTCCTTCAATCTAAAGTAAGAAGAGAAGGAGGTCCACAAAGTGGTTCCTTTAATTAAAGGTCTATGTTGGGACAATTTACTTTCCATTAAAAAGTTTGCAGCTGCTCACATTTCAGCTATTTTCACAAGTACAAATACATTTTCACATAGACTCTTAGAAAGGGAACAGAAATGTCATACCTACCTGTCACATTGTTGCATTATAGAGATTTCTTTAATTATTTCTTGAAGATCTGACTCCACAGGGACCTGTTTAATTGCTACAACTTGTCCAGATTCTTTGTGTATCGCTTTAAACACACTACCATAAGACCTAAAAATAAGGTACAAGTTTTTTAAAAAAACAAGGCAAACTGCTCCCAATATCCATTGTGCACAAAAAGTCACAGAAGCCACATGCTTATGCAGAAGTTTGAGCGTTTTTCAGGCTGCAAAAAAGATCAGTTCTACCAGGACCTCAGGAAAGACAGAAGAATGCTTTGTCAAGACTGCAGAAATTTTTGTCAAGATTTAGAGTTTCTGATTCCATTACAGGTGCAAGTACATTTGCTGTGTTAACAACAGACATCAAAAATGCATAAATATATATGGGAAAGTGTAGAAACCTACCAATGCATGCATTTGCTTTAGTAGTAAAACTTGTCTATAGAGGCATTCCTTAGGACATTTACAGTAACTCTCCCTGTAACTTAATATTCCAACATACACTTTATGTATTGTTTCCCTCTGATCCTATGCCTCTGTAAATAGCTGTACTTACCCTTCACCAAGCTTCTCCAGAACATCAAAGACTTCTTCAGGCTGCTTAGTTAAACTATCTTCACTTAGCTTTTTCAGTTTGCTAAAAGAAAGACAAAAGTTATTTATTTTTTGGAGGGAAAAAGAACTCAAGCAAATTTTCACACAAGCCAGCAGACAGAATAAATTATTAAAAAGAAAAATATATTCCAATGAAAACGAAATACTTAATATGAAACCGCAATAAAATTTTAATCAGCTATCATATAAGATGAATAAAGTGATGACAATTTTTGTCATTATCACTTTCCCATTAATGTTTGCTCAATTCAAAGCAGCATGGGACCAATTCACTCCTCAAACTACTTCCTTTGCTGAAATAGAAACAGACAAAGAATACAGGAAAGTTTACCTTCCCTCAAGAAACAGTCAGCATGCAAACACATGCCCATTACTGCTTAGAGGATGCCACACTGTTCTCTATTTATAAACCAATCTTTCTCCCACATGAGGTATTCAGTTTCTAAATTGCACCCCTCATCAGCCAGTGAATGACATTATTAAAAGCAGAAATCTAAAGTCAAGATGATTCTGAGAGCATATGATAGCACTTCCCAGGTAGCACCAGAAGACTGAAATTCCAAAAGGTGAGTACTCTAAGAGCTGTTGGGGCAGCTTCTCTTGCATCTTTGCAAATGCACATAGGGACAGGATGCAACAAATCTCTAATTACATAACACCACCATATTTGCCCTCAGTTCTCTCTCACACTGTCTCAAATCACTCAGTAACACCCTATGATTTCTTCCAGCACTTTCACCCTCCTTTTACCACCATTTTTTGTCCCCTACAAGCAGTCCTATCCTTTCCCGGGTCTCTAGCATTCCCAGCTATGCAGGCTCTCAGACTCCTGGCAAATCTCAAAACACAACTTGGCTGCAAGCTTGCACTAGAGCTAACAGTGAATACAGCACAGGAAAATATAACCACACACATTGCAGCAGGGACCAGTGGCTGCAACACGTAAATCCTTCACCGTAAAGTTATAGGGAATTCTGCTGCAAGACTGAAGTAACAAGGTGACTCTACATGACAGCCAAGGGTACTAATAAAGTAGAAGATGAGCTGAAGAAAAGCTGGTGCTGTAATGTTAAATATAGTCAATGTATTCCAGATGCAGGAGGAGGAAAAGGGGAATAAAAAAAGGGAACTTCTAAGAACAGCAGATCATTGAGAACTTACAGAAGGTAAGTTATCCCACAACACTTTCTAGAAATAAATAGGGGAAGAAAGGAGGGCATGGACAAAAAAGATTGACAAATCTTAATAGTGGAAGAACAGTGATCTGAAAAAAAAAAACCCTTCACATTAGGAGATGCAATTCTGTGATACACAAAAATCAATAAAAACTAAAGTGACTGAGTGTTATAGTTTAGAATGAGAGTGAATTTAGAGAAGTGATGTAAAGTTTTTTTATGTAACTAACAATCTTTTAAACTACTGAAAAACTAAACACGCTTTTGTGAAACACACATGTTAAAGATGAAAACCTTACTACCTTTTTTGTCCTTCTAATTATCTTTAATAAAATTCTCTTTTGTACCCTTTTAAAGTTTTAAGCCTTCTTTGCCTTTCTCCTAATCCTATGTCACAGCAGAAAGTGAGTGTATTCATGATTAGCCAGCACCAAACCCCCCATATTCTGTAGTGCATTAGCCAAAAAAATCTCAAAATAAAAAAAAACTTAAATTAGCAAACCAAAACCTCTGCACGAAATTAGCGTTTCTGCCTGGTTTCGAACTGAAACCACCACACTGACCAGTGAGGGAACTCATGAGTCAAAATAGATTTGTAATTGCCAACCATCTAAGTAAAAGCAAAGAATTTAAAGTAACTGTTAAAGCACACAAGGCATATGGATTGGTGTTAAACAAGGGACACAAGGCAAGGAGAAGGCACAAGGGTGCACACATTATACACCAAAGAACAATTTCACAGATGTAGCAATTACATGAATACAAAAAGCATCCACAATCAGTAAGGAAAGGTGCATTAACTACAATAAAGACCATGCAGTTTGCTACAGCAAACAGCCAAGAAGCTGGAAAGTCTGTGTCTTTAGGGAAAATAAAAATCTTCACAGCAAAGGGAAGGCAACTTATCAACATGGAGAAAAACAGAAAAAAAAATTCAACTTAAAATGGCTAAATAATGTCTGCAAAACAGCCTTACAAGAACAAATTGTTTTCTTTTTCACTCTCTCCGCTGGTTAGACACTAGAAAGCAGAAAGACAGAACTTATACCTTGCAGAGAAGCACATATTTCATTACTGAAAAGGCATATGTTGAGACAAATCAAAGAGGAAAAACTAATTTGCTGGTAGGTATTAAAGCAATAAATCATTCATTTTATTTCTTTGTTCCATATTTTTTTCCTCTCTGAACAGATTATATGCAGTCTTAAAGATTGCATTCAAGCATAAGTTCCCACCACCATCCCCTTCTTGCCACCAAAAAACCCCATGCACAGTATGTTTATAATATAAGCAGAGCCCTGAAAAATAAAAAGCATAACCTTTATGAGTCTCTCAGTCAAGGAGCTATGTAACAAAAGATGCACTAAACAGAAAAGTAGAGGGACTGAACATTTTAGTAACAACAAGAAAAGAGAAAGCATACAGTATCCCTAACTGGAGATGCCCACAAAGAGAACACTTCCACCTGCTCATTGGAAAAAGTAATGCCTGCTAAAATGAGGAAGAAGAAAAAAACAAAGAAATCCATACCAAAAGGGTTCCAACAGCACCATTAACGCCAAGGCAGTGTGAGTGCCTGAGAGCAGTCAGTGAAACAATCACAAACAGCCATAAACTGATCAAAACCAAAGCCATTGTCAAATAACATCATCTGGAGTACTTGAGAAGCAACCATGAGAGTAAAACAATAAGCATTCTGTAGTTTTAAAATTATTTTCATATTGTCCAACTCTGACAAACATGTTACAAGACCAAATCACACTTAACACTAAGGTAGCTTAATACAAAACCTATTTCCAGTGAGAAAGGTACATGGCCTCAGAATGTCATCACCAAATACTGTGTTCAAAGCACCTCCCCCGCTTGTCACAAGCACTGTAGCAGTACAGATGCTGGGTAAGATGTTCAAGGGATAGTATCAACACCACAGGTCTTTGAACCAACAAAAAATCCTAATGACTCAGACATTCTAATGATTTCTGTTTCTGGATGTTTAAATAGAATATTCAGCTCTTGAACTGCAGAACATCAGGTGATATACCCTGAAGGGCTGCAGTGAAGACAGCATTGATATAAACTCCAGGAGAAACAAGGAAGAAGGTGGCGACCGGTGTAACTGGCTGCAAAGCACCAAGCAGAATACAAAAAGAGACTAGAAATAGCAGCTTGTTCCTTAAAAGCAAGCAACAATCTTAGGGCAGAGAAACACATCTAAGAGTTCAGCATCAGCTTTTACTGGCAGGGGGAAGGGGGCAAAGTGAAAAGGGGGCAGGAGGCAAAAATGAAGAGACAAATGGCGCAAGAACAATAGGAGAGAAAGACAGAATGTGTCTCGTTCCTCTCTTCCTCACTGATCCTCTACCTTCATAACACAAGCATTTAAAATAGAACAAATAAATCAGCACATCCAGGTACTGCTTTACTCTGGCCAAAGCATGCAAGTGTCATATGTGTGTGTATGTATGTATATATATCTCCATATATGAAAGTCCAAAGTAGATGCAGAGAAGTTCAGTATAAAACCCAGACAGAAAGTTGTTTTGGGTTACTTTTTTCTCTGAATCTAAGTTATCAGGTAGTGATTATGAGCTATTTTAGAGGTCTTCTAGAAATTCCCAGCTGTTCCTTAAACCAGAAGGATTAACTAAACTACACTTCTGGGAAAGGCCTGTGAAAACTATTTTCTTGTTCCAAGAAGGTTTGACTTTCACATAACACCTACTCTCTTAACAAGGAAAACACATCCTAGCAAATAATTATACTTTTATAAATCCAGTTCATACGAGAAAACAATTTGTAGTCTGACCAGAATCTTAGTTGCCATTGAGTACATCAGCAAAACTCTAGAAAAGGAAAACCTAGTAGGCACTCAATAACAGCATAAAGATCAGAAAAAATTGAACTGCAACACGAAAGAGCAAGAGATTTCCTCCCCAAAAAAATGAAAGGAAAGAAAAAAAGTATGACTATAGTACCCTACAGTCTTTATATACAGATTTCACAAAATAAATTGGTGATGTGCTACAGAGGTAGGGATAAAAAAATCCTTGAAAGTTCAAAAATCAAAATAGAGCTGGAATAAAGACTAGAAAGCCATCAATGACTCTCATGAGTTACAAAAAACTGGACAGCCGCTCCAAGAAACATGAATATATACAGTTTATTGTGCAGAAGAACTAGCACATTGAAACATTTAAAAAGAATGGCTGGGATCAATTATACTGATATATTAAAAGAGAAGGTAGTAGGAGCAATCACTGCAGTCATCTGAAGTAGAAGTGGCAAGTGGAAGCCTTGGGACATTTGCTCTGCTTCACAGCACTCACACAAGTAGAAGCAAGATGAAGACGGTTTACACCACTGTGCTGTGTACTTCCATTTAGCATCCTGCCAGTAAAGCCCAAACATTTTTGTTTCATCATTTTCAGGAGGAACTTGACAATTGCCAACATGTCCACTGACACAGACTTTAAAAAACACAAACACACTCCTTCACAAAGAATTCGTATTCTAAGAACAAGTTTTTATTAGAATATGAAAAGGAAAAGCTTCCTTTTCCCACAAAGCCTGAAATGTTGTGGTTTTCAGTGAACATTAAACTCAAGTTTAAAGAAAGGACTGGAAAACCTTCATTAACACTTCCCATGGTTGTTAAGCAGACTTTTATTTGACAGAAACATGCAGGAGATAGGCAAGATTAAAACCTATGTACTTTAGAAAATTCTGTCAATAACTACTTTGTTTTTCCCTTGTATGCAACCTGTATCCTCACATGCGAGCTTGCCAGGGATACAGAAAAACAAAGCAATAGCAACCAAGGAAAATCGCACCACTAAGAGGCAAATTTTGTAACTATTTCAAGAGTAAATCTCCTTTCTAGTGAGAGAAAAATCTATAAAGCACATCTAAAGGAAAATTAAAGATTCAAGATGCAAGAAAACACTGTGTCAACTACTGCACTAATTGTTCAGCATAAAATCAGAAAATCTACTCTAAATTATTTCTAAAGTTTAAAATATTCTGAAAAGGAGTCTCCCTTTAAAGTCTGGTGTTAGTGTTGCAGTGCATTAGTCAAAGGAAAAAAGTGAATTATTTTGATAGCACCTCCATTGAAAAGTCACAATGGCTTAGAATGTCACTTGGGCATCACCATTGCTGCTTTCTGAAGGGCTGTATTACAGATTTATGCAACAGGCAATTGCATTGCGTGCTTCGCTACAAGGAAGTGCAGATAAAACTGCCCTATACCTGTGAGGCAACACTGGGATTCTAGGACATCCATGCAGCTTTTTGTTGTACATATGAAATTCCTACTACCTGTAAATGGAAATGCACCACAGATATGATGACAATAGATCCCTCTCAGTAACTGCTCCCGTGAACAACAGGCACCAAAGTAAAGAATTCTAGTGTTCACATCTGTTTTGCCAAGTAAACACAGTCCATTTCATGCCACTACTGCATCTAAGGACAGCACCAAAAACTTAGCCCACAAAAAATAATCTGCATTTCTTCTGGACTTGCAGAAAAAGGGGGTGGCCTAGAATAGTTGAGAATACCAACAACTGAGAAACTGTATAAAACTACCAATAAAGGAAATATTATGCACAGCCATGAAAAATTTGCTTGAAATCTTAAGAAATAACCTCAGTTAATATCTTACTGAGTTCAAATTTTCCCTTCCACTAAAGAAACAAATGACAAATTTCCAGATATAAGCTTCAAAACCCATGTGGAATATAAAAACATGCCAGAGTTTAGACATTCCCACATCTAGTTATTTCTGACCTAATCCAAAGACCTAAATATCTCTTTGTTTCAGTTAGGCCAGACACACACCTCCAGCTAGGTAATAAAGTTACAGCAAATGCCACATCTTCCCCAAAACATTTGGGAGGTTACGCTAACTTCTGAGTTTGATTTTCAGTCCTGTTATACCACCAGTTCTCAAGGCTTCCACTGCTGCTAGTGACATTGATTGCTCCCCAGACTTTTCCATTTCTTTTCCTAAATTTTTGCTGGTGCCTGTCCTACTTCCTTCATTTGAGATATGCAGAACTGTCAGCCTGAAAGTACAGCGTAGGTCTGTCCCTTCTTACCCCACTGCCTGCTAAAACCACAACTACAAACCAATTATTTTTGTAGCAACTACAAACCAATTCTTTTTCAAAGTTTTCCACAGTAGGTACTGTCACTTTATGAGTTATTGGAGAAGTCATCAGATGTTTAAGACTACATTCTTCTCAAGTCTTATCACCCTACAGGAAGTTGTTTTTAAAGATTTTTTTTTCTAAATGGGGAACGTATAGGTTTTAAAGATTAATGCAAAAACTTATCTAATATCCTTTATCACAAATTTATATTGTGTAGTCCCTAGATTTATCATTATCAGGAAGCAAAAGTAAAATCAGAGCTCAAAGACAGTATATATATACGTAAACCATGTAACTACATTCTGTACAGCACACATCTATGGTCTGTGTATTGTACAACTATATCTTCTTCCAACTAAAATATATTACTAAAATTTAACACAAAGTTATTTTACACACTAAGAAGTCAAATGATACACTATTTTTAAAAACGCGCACAGTAATTAATATGACCTGCCAGTCTATATATTTGAGAAAATACATCTACTGTGGGAATATTCCTGGCTTTTACCTCTTCCCACTCCCCGATTTGCAATTGCAACTATGCAACGCCCACCCCCACAAGCATCCATCCCTCCAGCAGCAGAGCACAAGGACACTTTCCAACGTGAAAAGAGAACTACTCATGTGTGCTCCTGCCACAGAACTGAACCGTCGAGTGAGAGACCCTCAGGGCAGAGAGGACTCTGCTCGGCGACCAAGCTTCCCTCATTTCACGTTAAAAATGTTGTTAACGCCAGCAGCCCCCAGGGGTTCGTCTCCGCCGGGGCTGTATTTCCACTGGAGGCTGTATTTCGGGGCATCCACCGTACAGAAGAGCCCTCCCCACGCGAGAGAGCCCTCCGGCCGCTAGGCAGGGCTCAGCGCCGTGCCTGTCCCACTGCCCCCTCACAGACCCCGGGCCCGAGGCCTCACCCCGGCCGTGCCACCGCTCCTGGCCGGGGAAGGGGCCGCCAGGGAGGGTCCTTACCTCTTGGGCGCTGCCTGCTCCATGCCGTCGCCGCCGCGGCCCCGCAGGGCCGAAGACCGAGCCCCCGGGCCCGAGCGGCCCCGCAGAGCTCCCGAGCGAACTCACAGCCCCCGACACGAAGCCCTCAATCTCCCACGGCCGCACTCCGGCTGCCGCCACTACCGCTACCTCCGGCCGCGGCGGGGAACCGCCCCCCCGCGCCGCTCATTGGCTACAGCCGCGCTACGGCTGCCGCTGATAGGATGGTGTGGACGTCGCTCAGAGCGGCGGCTGCGAGAAAGCCCCGCCCCCCGCGAGGCAAGCGGGCGCTGCCGCGCCGGCGGGAGGGGAAGATCATGGACGCCGCGGCGCTGCCGAGCTCCCGGCATGCCCCGTGCGGCTACGGCCCGCGGGGCACGCCGGGAGATGTAGTCCGCCCGCGGGGCGTCCCTGCGAGGCGGGCCGTGCGAACCGGCACCCCCGCGGCGCCGTTCCGCTCCCGCGCTCCGTCCCCGGCTCTGCGCCGCGCCGCCGGGCAGGGCAGCCCCGGGCAGCACCGCCGCCCAAGGGCGGCCCTTCCCCCGCGGCCACCCCGTGGCCTCGGGCAGCGCTGCCGGGAAGCCGAGCGTTCCACCGCCGGCGTGCGCCGGGCGAGGCGGCGGCGCCTCCGCGGGCAGCCCCGGCCTTGGCGGGCAGCCGGAACAGCGCTGAGGGGAAGCTTCGGGCCGCGGCGGGACGGCCGAGCTGCTCCCCGCAGCCACCTCGGGTGACACGGGAAAGCTCCTGAGGGGAAAAGCGCCGGCGCTTGGCCCTTGGCTGTGTGGTGCCAAAGCACACGAGGTACCCTGCGAAGCAGGGAAGCTGTCACGTAATTAATTACTCAAGCAGCAGGTTTCAGGCTCCAGAGCGCCATGTGACAGCTGCAATTTCACCACCTTACAAGTCTTCGACTTTCTGCTGTTTATGTGCTTGAATCAGATGGATCCAAGTAGATCTAGCCAAGTCAATACAAGCAAAGCTGACTTGCTCAAGCCAAATTCTATATACTTTCCTGGCAGTAGGTTTATTTGCCTAACTCATGGAAGTTCAAGTTAGTAAAACACCTAGGCAAGTTCCATAAAAACACCGAGATGCCCACATTTCACTTCATACTGATTTTAGATGTGCAGGTATTACACTCCCACTTCATAAAAATATCTGCACTCCATACGTAATTTCATCTCTTTGATGTGAATTAGCAAGGGAATTTAGAATGACTGAAGTCCTACTGTTGTGCAAGTTCTCTACTTTGAGTCAGTCCAACCCTGTTGACTCACTGTAGTTGGGCCAAATGTACAATGGCAATATTGAATGAACCCACAAAACAAATCACACACCACCATATGACCTTTTAGGTTTCTTTGTTTTTCTGAGTCATGGAAAAACTGCAATAGAACATCTTCCTTTGCACAACAGATTAATGCACAGCTCTTCCAAGCATCATCCCACAAGCCACAGTGGCTCACCAGCAGAACTGCCAGATGTGTCCATAGCATAAACAGCAGTTTGTAGGATATGCCAAAAAAAAAAAAAAAAAAAAATAAAAACCCACTCAAGAAAAGGATCCAGCAGATGCCTGAGATGGAGTATGGTATAAGTGCCTCAGAAAGTGGTGAGGAGGAATTCCACGTCTCATTTTCCAGTTCAAGGACAGGTGAGGTCAGGCAGATAGCAAATGCCACATGGCCAGTGTCCAGCTTTGTTCTACGGGGTATTTGGCTATAGCCACTGACCAATTATTATTTACAGTTCACCAATTTCACCTAATGAAGGGAAGTCTGATATCCCTATTTGGCTTTAATACTTCTGGAATGCAGAGGTTGTCTCCACATCCTTTAACACAAATATTTAAGACAGTATTTTGTCCAGGTTATTTCAGAGGAACATCTCAAGCCAAAGGTGCCACAGACTTACACATTAAAGCACAGAAAAGGATTCTTAGAAATAAAATACAGGTACTATATTATAGTTGTAACAGCAATAAAAAGAAACAGAGCCAAGAAGTGCTCCCTCTCCCCATTCACACATATATTTCATTTTCTGGAAAAACTTAGGCTAAAACAGTCTAATCCACCACTTTTACCTCTCCCTTAAACAACAGGTGACAAGAACAAAAAATTTTTTTCCAAGCAAAAACTAGCACATTTAGAAATTTTCTCATTTCATTTAAAACTATTTAATACCACCATTCGCACTTCAAAAAAATACCCTGAGTCCTCAGTAACTGAGAAAGATGGAGCAGGACTATCCTCCCTCTATGCCACTGAAGAAAGAAAAGGGTGTAAAAAACTCAAGATGTCTGAAAGAGGAGAAGTTAGGTAGCCTGGCTTTATTACATAATGGGGCAGACAGTGCCAAAAAAAAGTATGGACTAATTCCATGCCTCTCTCACAGAAATTTAAGTTGTATCTTGTACAATTGCCAGAAAGCTTTCTAAGTACATTTAAACTGAAAATAAAACATCAGTAGGATAACATATATACCACAGTATTTTTTCAAGATCACTTTATTAATCTCTTATAATTTCTAGTAGTATTTTTAGTCAGTGACATTGGAATAAATAGCTCTATCTCACCTTTCCCCTGTGACATGAATTTGAGAACCATGCTGTGAAATATAACACTGATTTGGTATTCATTACAATACTGTACCTAGCCACTGGCAAAGAAGGAACTTTGAAAGGGAAAACAGATTCTACCTCATTCAGAGTTCCCAGTTAAGAGAAGTCTAGATGTTCTGGAGGCATGAATATACTATGAGATTGCTGGTGTCTAGACAAGATGGAGATGAGGAAGTTGCAGACACCCTACATGAGTATTCCCATGATTTCTTCCAACAGCAGGGCTAACACTAAGAAGCCAGCTGAGTAAAAAAAGGCTTAATGTAGCCCAATCCTAAAATTGTAGGAGCAAACTAACTGAACTACTCTTTTCTTCTGAAGTATTTTATCCATTTTACAAATTTATCTGCCTGAATTAGGTCTCCCTTCTATGCAGAACTGGCACCAACATCAAATACAATTCCTTAGGCCAAAGAATGGATGAAGACCATACTTAATTTTTGAGTACTATAATTATTTTATATTATAATACAGTTTTGTAAACAGATAAAATAATATATATTACAATTACTTATACTACAATGAAATCAGGAATCATGATGCATGGACAACTATTAGGTGCTGTATAAACATACACAAAGGAAGTTCTCAAGCCCCTAAAAATACGAACAAAAAAGTCCTAAGATATCAGTCCTGTCTCAGTTGTATATAGTTTGTAATAAAACTAAGAAGAATAAAAATTACTTGAGAAGCTCATGTCTGCATTTCCAACAGGTATTACTAATGTTGGGATTTAAATTACAAATATATACTTCAAAGTCATTCATAAACATCATGCAAATAAATTACCTATGTTATAGCAGGGACTTTATCTCATCCCTTTGATAGCAAATAAAAGCAGCATTTACTTCAGAAGGTATTAGATCAGGCTCATTTAAACAAAGTTCATTGTAATGAATACATTATGCTACTGTAAAACAGCAGAATTAATAATAGTGTGTGTTTTCCAAGAGACACTTGTCATGAACACTCCCCAAAGAAAATGCCCCTAGTCCTTCATCATGTCTGTGGTGCTTTTCACAGGCCAGCTCTTTTTCCTATGTGCTTTCACCATGGTAGCTCCCATTTCTTTCACACAGACAGGGTCTTCAAAGCTCTTTCCCTTGATGTGGAATTTTCATCCCACAGTAGCTCCATTCACCTGCTTGGCACACCAAAACCAACAAAAGCCATATAGACCCCCAAGCACGCGCCCAGCTTGATCCTCCCTAAAACCCTCCACATCACTGGTGTCTCACCATGCCTTGGTCCACTCTGGCATTGGCCCACAGAGCCCCAAGGATGCTGTGTCTCCATCACATCTGCAGATTCGCTCACAGGAAAAGGTGTTTGGCTCACAGGAGGAGGCTGGAGGCCACTCCACAGCATGGGCCCAAACCCAGGTAAGGACAGAGTTTCCCTAACTTTTCCTTTGCCCTGGGGTAGACTGCCCCACAAGCAGGGCATTCTCTCCTCTACCCTTGAGTTTTGTGAAAATAGGAATTTACTATAATTACAGACCTCCAACTTTCCATGAAACATGTTTAAGACTAGTAAGGTAAGTCACAAATGATTGTGAAGGGGAGAAAGGTAGGGAATGGCAGGCAAGCACAAAGATGGAATGAATGCAGGAGTCTGCTTTCCTTGGAATCCAATTCATAAATTCAGTAGATAAATAGTCAACAACAGCATGTTTGCATATCTCTCCCTGTGACTGCCTGATAGTGATCTGGTATGCCGAAAGTTAAGGAAAAGGCCTTGAATGAAATACCAGCTTGTTTATACAAAAGATAAGGAAACTTGACTTCTGCCTGTATTTTCTTCCTACCTATCATGTCTAATGTGAAGTAACCTTGAAGACTTATCTAAGAATTTGTTATATACTTTCCTAACCTTGTCAGTCATAAAATAGTTATACATAAAATATAAAATAACGTCGTATTTTCAAGCCTGGAATAAAATTTATATTTTTCTATAGTGGGTTTTTAAGTAAGTTTAGGAATAAAGAACAAGGCATAGAGACGGGGGTGGGAGGGGAGGGGAGGGCTCTCCTTTCCTGATCTATTCACCATTTAATGGTTAATTAATGTCACTAAAAGAAAAATGAATTTTTGCTGGTCCAACAAAAGAAAGAGGCAGAAAATAAAAAGTCAGGCAATATAAGTACAGCAATATAGAGTCTTCTATCCATTTCCAGTCTGTTAAAAATCAGCCTGATTTACAAAATTCCTACTTAACATTGAAAAGAGTCATAAAAGGCCCATAAAATATTAGCTGCACTGCTGCAATTTCCTTTCACTACCTAGTATACATTATTTTGATATCCAAAATATTATTACTGGACCTAAGACCATTTGTTGATTAGGATAGGCTTTTACTGTTGACTAACCATTTCGTTCACAGTCTTGGTAACAGGCTATATATAGAATTACCATTTGCTATTTTTCCTATTATAGCACACTACGGTAAAAATAAACCATGGATACAGAGTTGCTATTTACAGTTGACCACAGAAGATATTCTAGCCTGTACTACAGCTGCATTGATTGTGCTCATGGGATCTAGATTGGCATTAATATTAAAAAAAAAAATCATTATGGATTTTGAAACAATTACTGTTTTGGTAATACTGAGGGTTACTCTGGATTCTCTTCTGCACAAAAATATTCCTTCTCTTTCTGAGAGCAACCATCTGCTCTCCAGTGTGCAAAGAGGTGTGCTCACACCCTGGAGAATAAATAAGTAACATTTAACTAGCAAGCCTTCATGCCTGCAGCCGGGGTGGAAACTAGTATCAATAACAAAAGAAAGATTGAATCATCATTACTTGATGAATCAAGTACTTCATGAAAG
The DNA here is from genome assembly GCF_048771995.1 of Taeniopygia guttata. Taxonomy (NCBI): domain Eukaryota; kingdom Metazoa; phylum Chordata; class Aves; order Passeriformes; family Estrildidae; genus Taeniopygia; species Taeniopygia guttata. The sequence goes on from NC_133026.1 coordinate 130,199,002, forward strand.
CAGCTTCAGCTGTGTGAGAACACACAGCCTTATGGCCAAGGCTTCCACCACCATGGTGGCTGAATTTTCTCCTATCTTCCTTAAGCTTCTGAGATAAGAATTTTAATAATACATGGTCAAAATATTTAGTGAAGATAAGGATTTTTTTTTTTTTTTACAATTTTTAGGCATAAAGATTTCAAGAGGCTAACAAGACCCACTCTTTCAGATTCAAAGGAGGGAAGTTTCCTTGCCCTTGTGGCCCTTTCACCTAAGTGCTGGAAGACAAGTATCAATATGTGTGATGCCAAATGACAGAATAAAAAATAAGGAGAACTCAACAACCTGAAAACACATTGTGAATACTGAGCACTGCAAAAACAATGTCATTAAGTACTTACAGTTTATTCAGTTACAGAGTTTTGGGGGTTTTAGTAAAAGGTTTTAGTAAAACCTTCCTATTCATTTCTGAAGTGCATCTCCAGCTTGCTTCATAAGTATTAAAAAGCAATTGTTTTTATGAAGAAGAATCACTCATCTAAATGCTTTACAATCCAGAAACCACATTTCAGTTTCTTACTTTTTTCCAACCTTCTCAACCAAAGCATGCCATAAGATCATAATTCAAGTCCAAATAAGTTACTTGTATAACATGTACAGTGACGCTTAAAAAAAAATCCAAAACCTAAATACAATTCCAGTCCTAAATGTTAAAAAAAAAATGTTCAGGGACATAACAGACACTTCATGACTGACTATGAAGTAATGTGTCTGATTACAAGATAAGGACCACTGGAAAAATCTACACGTTTGCAAATCTAAAGATTTGCACTTACATTCCCATTTTGCACTTAAAAGCAGTGGGAAGCCTTCCTCGCAGCAGCCTGTGTGCTAAAGAAAAAACAAAGTAGCAAATAATGAATTTTCACAGAACTGGCTTTGTACGATGCACTTCTTTGGGTCTCCTCTAAGCAAGTTTGGTTTGGTTCAACAGGGGAGAGTTTTATGGCATCCTCACCACTACCCAGGATGAGTCTTTAAACTGCTGTCACTACTGAGCAGGGGAACTTTCTGCTGAAAACAAGACTTCGAAGAGACTAAAGTGTACATGGGTAATGCTATAAAACCACAGCAAAACATAAAGGAAGTTACTATCTAGAGAGCTAATTAACCCCATTAAATTTGAGATCTAAGCTTTTTCCACTATTCTTTCCTTAAAAATAATTTTCTTAGTGGATGATAAATGGATTTTGTTAATACCACAAGAGAATTTATCAACAGCCATCAAAACAGCTCATTTTTACCCAGCCTGGAGTTAGCAAGAAGAAAAAAACTTTTGGTGGCATGATTTTCTTTCAGAGCTGAGGAAAATAGAGCAATTCCATATGCTAGGAGCTTTTCTAATAGAAACAGTTAATTTACCACATAAGGAATATCACATGCATACCACTTCCACCTAACATGAATCACTCCTTCCAGTTGAGAAAACTAAGGTCTTTTATCTTCCTCAGGGTGGAGTCCATCTCCTCCCATAGATCCCTACAGAATAAAACTGCTAATGGTTTTAAGATTTAAAGGCGTAACTTCTTTTACTTTCTTGTGTTCATATATCACATTTCAATGTCTTCTAAACAAGAGTGAGCCTAATTTTTTTCTGTAACCTTGAACAGGCCGGTACAAAACTTTTATTGCTTCATCCTTGAGTTCTTCTGTATTTCCATGATCTAATTTGTTATACTGGTGGCATTAAGCTGCTCTTACCAGACTAACAATATGCAGTATAAATTCCTTAAAGCTAATATTAAAATGGATGTGCTAATTTGGATACTAGGTTAAACAAGGAAAAACTGAAACAGAGTAAAAAAGCCAAACTATATGTTTTACTCTATGCTGTGTCTCTCCTTCAATAAGGTTAATAGATAGCAAATCACATAGCAGTTCAAACTAGGCAAATAGCAGTTCAAACTAGGCAGAATGTCTCTAGGACCTGATCTAAAATCTGTTTACATCAGCAGATTCTTTCTTTCAAATATTTAAGGATCAGTCCTTAAAGGAGAGTCCTGTCTAATTTTCTCATGGGAGTGTGAATATAAAGGCAGATCTTTGCTTCACTAGTGTTTCCATTCTTGGCCCATTTCATCTTCTAGGAGGATGGAGAAAAACTCAAGATTGGAGACATATTATATTAGACACTACCATTTTATTAAAATAATCTCTTAAGAATGTGTCATTGGTTCATTAGATGAGAAATTAGGCAGTCAGAGAAGATAAACAGTGTAGATGTGGTCCCCTTATTGTGGAATAGATACTAAGCATCTGAAATTTTAGACACTGGGAAAATCTGTTTCAGGGAAATCTAGTCACAGGGATACTTATGCAATGTTGTATAATATGCATTGCCTGCTAATGCATTACAATATCTAAGTATAATTTGCATTGAAATGGTATAGCAATTTTAAGTGAGAAAATGCGTAGGAAGATTAAAACTACATAACTGTATTAGTATACCCACAAATATACACAGCACTAATTTTACATAAAGTAACAGGAACATCAGATCATAAACACTTGACTCAAATGTTATTGGTATTTTTCTTGATCTTTCAAAATGGTCTTTCAAATGTAAGTACATAATTTTGATGGGTGTGGGATACTCAAAAGCCCTGAATTAAATGCCTAAAAAGTAGTCTTCCAAACTGTGTTCTAAAGTATATTGCATTAGGCTATGCAAGACCAGTTTTTGGCACCTGTTCTTGAAATTAAGGGGAAGAAAGCACATTGGAACAAGATTATGCATTATTTTTCAGGAATTCAGCAATTTCTTGGAGAGATTGAATTTACTAGAGCTTTAAAATAACAGAGTTAGTGCATGTTTTGAATGGTTGCAGGACTGGGTAACAGCTAGCATAGGAACCTCAGGGGCTTTTACTGTAGTTAACCCATCCTTCTGTTCTGTTCCTACTTTTAGACGCAGAAAAACAAGGTTGTACTTAAGACAATATTTATAGCTATAAGTAATAGTCAGCTCCTTTCTGGTTTTACTGTGCCAGTATGTATAAGAAATACACAGAACTGTATCTATATTACTGCTACTACTTTGCAAAATGTTGTATATATTGCAAAGCTGGCTCTCTATTAGAAGGCAGTTAAAGACCTCTGCACTGAAATCTGCCAAAGCTGATACTGCAATCACAAACATGTGTTGTTACACTTCTTGTGGCTCATCTCCACATGGTGCAGCTGTTGTGTTGGCTAAGGAAAATGCAGGCCCAAGGGAAACAAATTTAATTCAGCTGGGGCAACTTCCACTAAAAAATGTGCTTTAAGGAGAACAGGTGTCTTACAGTAAGAGGGATTGTTTAGAGGTTTTCCCCAAAGTTGCTTTGCTTCTAGGAAAGCTATTCTAAAGTGGTATGCCTGTGATAATAATCTTTTGCAGTCTAATTTTTAAATAATGCCCTTCAGAAATGCAATGGATTCCAGAAATTCTATTTTTGTTTATTTGGCTCAGTCCTAGGACAGGAAAGCTACTACAGGACCTTATGCTGCTCATTAGGAGCTGGAGGAAGCCTCATTGCTGTTATTCAGTTTCCTTAGCCTCAAGAAGGTTTATTTAATCAACAAATGATTGTACCAGCCAGACCTGCAGCCCATGTAAGTCACCAGCTGACACCCCTAGAGCTGTGCCTGCTTAAACCTGTGTAACTATTGTTTTAAGTTTTGTTTTTCACTAAATTCACTTACATGTAACTTCCTCCTAAATATGTTCCCATTAAGTCAAAATAAGTAATCTAAGATATACTATGTTCTCTAAGAAAACAGTATGAAGTATATTACTTTTTTTCTTTTCCAGGAAGACATTTGCCTTATGCATTATGATACCTCCTTTAACTCTGTGCATTCCCACTTCTCTACTTTCTGTGTCCTCTGGTTTAGCAGAATGGAAACTGTTTGACTGATGTTCAGCAGCCTTCACAATATGGGCAGTAGCACATCCTGCAGCACTGAGGCACTGGGATCCCTGGAAGCTGGGAAAGACTTTTCCCTGCAGGCTCTCAGGATTTGTCTCTGTCAGCGCTGACTGAACCAGCCCTTCAGACAGCTACTGCAGCAGACAGCAGGTCTTTCTCATCCTCTTGTCAGCTGTCTTTCCAAAAGAAGATTACTGCAGAGGGCAGTCTCTTCTTTTGTAGATGTCTTCACACTGCACTTTTCTCCTTTAGGCCTGTTTTTTCTATCTCCTATAAGTTCAGAATTTCTTCTCTTTGAGATAACAGAAGTCCAAATGGGGGATAATTTTTCCACACGCATCCCATTCCTTCAGTGTTAGTTCTCCTACAGGATGTATAGGAGTTGCTTTCAGCTCTTCTTTCTCACATCTTAACTAAATAAATTTTATGACAAAATTCTGTCTTTATTTTTGCAAAGGTAAGCTTCTTAGCTCCTTCTTTGATATTTATTGCCAAATGTTGTGTCTTCAAAGTGTCATATGCAGACCTTGGGCTGTTTTGGACTTTTTCTCAAATTTCTGAATTGAAGACCCAGTACTCCTCCTTTTGAATAACATTCAGAATTCAGCAAGGTCAGTAGCAAAATTCATGAGAACTTTGATTGCTATGTCTGCACATAAAGACCTGCTACAAATCTTGCATTTTTGCCAACTTCCTTTTACCAAGGGAAAGAAATTTGTTCTGCCCTTGCTACTTTTCTCCACTTTTGACAAAAGTCCAAAGTCACACTGGTGGAAGGAACTTCCACGGCCATGCCTGAATTCAGAAGCCAGGAGTAGATGGATCATACCCTGCCAGTGAAGTGAAAAAAAAGCATTCTGAATAACTAAATAAGGAGAAAGAACAGTGCAGTGAAACCTGCATTTGCAGTGCATTAGGGAGACACTCTTTTCTTTGTATATGTACAACCAGTATGCCAAACACTGGGAAAAAAAAAATTATTATTTGTAGAGTGAGATGAATTGAACAAAGTGTCTGAGTGTCACTGAGGGAAGCTGCTTAAAGTGATATCTGAAGTTAAGATTAACCTCTTATTTTTCATGGCGTTGGACTATGTGCTTATCAGGGAAGTTTTATGTTTGAGGTTCAGGGAGAAGGTGATGGCCATGTCCTCTGAATGCTTTCAGATGACTGATTTTCAGAATGTTGCTGGCATTCTTCCAGCTGGAGGCCTGGCCATTAGATAAGCTTAAAATTATGGTGGCCATTTGCAAAACAGATGAGAGCAGAAATAGCAAGAGGAAATGAGAAAACCAAGAAACCTACTGAAACTCCCTGAAAATAGTCTTAGCATTGGAAGAAAAAGTCTTAGATCCTTCCACTGAAAGAAAAACTATTAAGCATAGAATTTCAGCTGGTAAAAGTATAACCACTACCCCAAGGGAGGCAAAAACACTGGCTGAAGCAACACTACCACAAGTGCCGGCTTAAAGAAATCTAGGAAACATTGCTCTACCTTCCTGCATGAGAGTCTAGACAAAAGTTTTTAGATATTGCCAGATAGGATACAATTACTTCTGCTTTCAGGTGGGGGGGAGTTTGTTTGGTTTGGTTTTTATTTGTAATGGTGAAGCCCATAGCTCTGCTGGCTAAGAACCCTGTTTAATAATCCCTCCTCTGCCAGTGTTAAATGGCATTGGAGTATTAAACTAGCAGAAGATTTGACAGATATCATTTGGCAGATCCCATTGTGGCCATTCACATCACCCTTCCAGCTGCCTCCCCCTCCCTCTGCCAAAAATTACTGCTTCTGGAAGTGGCTTGGCAAAAAGAACATACCTGTATTTCAGCAATTCTTGTTCAGCCAGATGCTACAAATCAAACTTGCAAGCAGAGATAGCTGAGGGACATTCATTTTTATTCTACGTTTAGTAGCTGAAGTCTCCTTTGCACTGACATTTGGAAACATTGTGGGCAATGATCCTTGGTTACCACATTTTCACTATCAGGCTTTCACATGGCAATGGAACTTGTGGTGGAAACAGGAATGGGGCTCTCTCCACTGGTAATTGCCTGGCAGAGAGAAAATATTAAGTCATCTTTTTTTAGTCAAAGAGCCTCACCTGAGTAAATATCCTAGCAATTCCAATTTTTAATTTTATTATCATAGTCTGTTGCTCAAGCTGTGTTTTCTGACTGTGCAGCAATAATAGTGCTATGAGCACATGAAGATTTTTCAAACTGGCATTGTATTCAGTTCCTCTTACATTTCCACACATAATCTGCATAACATTATTAAATCTTTCCTGTACATTATTTAGCCTCTGGGATCAAATGAAATCATACATAACTGGAACTCTTTGGACTTTGACAGATGTCCTCTGGCAGATTTTTTGCAGAGGTTTTTAAATTGTTACTGCTTTCAGCTATTTTCTTGGCCTTTTCCTGGAATTGGACGTGTGTCAGCTGCTCTGGTGGAAAACACTGACCTCTTAGCTTTTAAAGATTATAAAAGTGGGTTTGAGTTACTGTACCAGACTTTGCACTGAAGCAACTTGAAGCAAAGGTATGGTCCTTTTCACCAGCTCACCTGCAGGAAGAGTAGTGCTCCACAGAGAGCTGTCAAAAGGGTTGGGAAGATAATGCTGAGGACTTGCTTGCAAACTTCTGGAGGAATATTTACAGCATCTTGCCTCTGGTCCTTTTATCATGGAGAGCACTGGAAAGCTGGGTATTCTCCTAAAACAGTGAAGGTAATAAAAAAAAATGCTGAATTTTTTAAGCTCTTTTTTGAAATAATACAGATTCTTCTGAAACTGATCTGCTTTGTGGGCTGTCTCCTACTGTGGTGTTACGAAGTTACCCTAAGTAATACGATACACTGCACAGTTTGTTTCCTTTCATCTCTACACAAGGCTTTTTATGTGTGGGAGAGCTTCTTCTACCTTGTGTATTTTGTAAGTAAACTCTTTGATAAGGAGAACTCTAGACTTAATATCTCTGCCTAAGTTACTATACTTTCTACACATTTGGAGCAAATAAAAATAGTCATCCCAAATCCGTCATTTGTTTTTTAAAACCTCTGTATCAACCATATAATACAGAAAAGAATCCACACCATCACATTTTGATGAGTTCAGGCATTTTTGAACAACTGAGAATTTAAACTGTGAATAAACTGAAGAATGTGTCACTGCATTCAAGAACCATACTTTCACTTTAAGAAACCACAGCTGCAACAATAAGGTGGAAATTTGACACACACTAGGTTGGAGGTGGCAAGGATTAAAGGTATGGAATTAGAAAAGAAACCCCTTATGCTGTTGAACAGAATATGGGACATAAATCAATGACTAACTTTGGCTAAGCTTTGCCTTATGGAGGTATGCAGCATTGCAGCTTCACAGTTATCAGTATTTGTCATCTTGAGTATCGGTACACATGCCAGATGCAAAAGAGGGGCCCAGAGAGAATATGGGGGATGAGGAAAAGAAAATTAATAGTTTCAGTGACAATGTACAGTATTTTGATGTGAAACAGAACTTCTGTAATATTTCAATGAGCTTACATACATGTATATGTGTGTGTATATATATATATACACACATATATGTCCATATATATATATGGACAAAAGCTGTTGGAAATAAGCCTTTGACTTCAAAATGTGCCTGATTAAAAAGGATACTGATAAAAATTGAGATGAGAACAGCTGGAACTTTGATTGCAGTTATTCTTTCTTCTGGATGTTTATTTCTAGATTACTTTTGCAGCTGCTTTTATCTACTCCTTAGAAGTTCTTTTAGATTTGACGAACCATTAGCTGTAAAAGTAAACATCAGCTCAAGTCTGGTTATATAGATTTTGAAACCATTGCGGGTGGGAAAGATAATGTGAGACTAGTGCTGAACTAGGTCAGACTTAAGTGATCCTTTGAACAGCCTTTTAGCATCTCAGGCTCCACCTGTAATTCTAACAGAACATCCAGTATTTCCAATATTGTTCTCAATTAAGAAGTTAGGAATTTCCAAGCTCTAGGAATTAAAATACTCTTTTTTGGAAAACTTAAATTCATGTCTCACTGTCATTCAAAATACAGAATTCTTTCAAAGTATGCTTCCCCTATCTATGTAGAGAGATGGTCCTTAAAACGAGTTCTTCTGCCTTTCAGTATCTGTCATATATAAATATTATGCTTTAAATAAAACGGATCTGCAGTTTTGACTCCACTCTGTTTTGTTATTGTAGTTGTTTAAGAGTTCTTTAATAACTGTGCTTTTTATTTTCTTAAGAGATGCCTGTTTGGAGACTGGAGAAAGGTCAGGGTTAACCCTGCTTAACCTTAGCTAATGACCTGTATTGGTGGTCCCTTTTTTGGGTCTCAGGAGTATCAGCAATGATGGTGTGGCCACTGACTGACTTTCATGCCAGGTCCCACTGAAATAAACACACTGTTATACTTACTTTATGCTTCTTCCCAATAGAAATTTTAACACACTATATTGGTCAAAGCCCTCTGGTAAATCACTCAGACTTCTCTATTTTCAGATTTAAGATTCTAAGAATTCAAGTACAAGATACATTTTTGTTAAAAAATCCTTTCGGATGGCTTAATGAGTCATTTCCTGGATTCAAAAAAAATTTTTCAGTTTCTATATTCAGTTTTCATTTCTCTGTCCTGAGTATTTCTGCTAATGACGGAGACTCCCTCACATTTCTCCACAGGCATTTTCTGAAAGCCCTATGTCTTGCAGATGCCATTGATCTTTGCTCCCATCACAGCCAGGAAGGCTGTCATTCCAAAGCATTCTTTGCCCCACGGTCTCTTCTGCTCCCTTCCACACACCCACAGCCACCTAAAAGTGTTGGGTGCTGTACCTTCACAGGCAGGGTCTACCCAGCAGTTCAGAAACACGCAGCCTCATGGCAACAGTGAGATTCAAAAGGTCCTGTTTGCAGTGTGGCTAACAGTTTCTCTTTCCCCTCTTCTCTGGAGCTGAAAATAAGAGGCCTTGAGTCAGTTCTGTTTCTACTTCAATGTCATGTCCTTGGCTGTCAGCACTCCTCTGGTGCTAAAATGAGTTTTGGTGTTGAAATGAATGGGATTTATGTTTTTCTTGGAGACAGTTCCCAAGGGGGAATTTGAAAGAATAGTATAACAACTAATAATTTTCACCAGCCTAGCATGGGTGAGCAAGCCAAATAAATGAAAGTTAATGCAAACATAAATCCTGCAATAGTCATCGATACTGTTTAGGAGACAGACTATGCCATCTACTCTAGACTAAACAGGGAAAAAGGCCATTTGGAAGCTTCATCCTACCCTTCAACATTCTATCCAAGTCCCTCAAATACTCTTGTGGGGTCTGTGAAAGGGAACTAAGGGGAACAAGCAAAATGCCAGTTCTCTGAGCAGGGACCTGTACCATCATGGGAACAGAAAACAAAAGTCTATGAGCAAAAAAGATGGAAATCCACTGCTAGGTCTTTACTCTGGTTTGTTCTGGTTTCACATGGTTGCAGTTTGTTGCTGACTCATGATACCCAGACACCAGAGACTGTCTGCCATGACACACTGGCTCAGCTTGATGGGAAGGGAAGGAAAATGAGGTAGAAGAGTATTCTTTACCAGAAAATCTTCTGACTGGCCTGTGCCCATTTCAGTTCTGTTCTTGAACTGATCTGTTCCTTTTCCCAGCTGTTGCTTTGACTGTACTCCAGAGATCTTGCCCTGGGTTTTCTCCACAGTGACTCTGGAGAGTTCATGGAGGAAAAGGACTCTTTTTCCCATGCCATAAGCTAAATGCGAACTCCCCTCCACTGCAAAATCTCTACAATGTATCAATCAGCATTGGATCCACAGCCTCTGAGTTGGTGCCACTGTCCTTTCGTTCAACAGGATGATGCACACAGTGGTGCTATGAGGTGGCAGCAGAAGCTGAGAACACCAGCACTTAAGGCAAAAACAAGGTAGTCATACAGATATCAGTGCCAGCAACTTAACTCATGGAAAAGGACATGAAAGCAGGCATGATGAAAATTCTTGCCTAGAGCTGCTCTTGGGTTTTTTGGTAAACTTTTGTTAATTTGTTTATTTTTATGAGGCAGTCTGAAAATAATATCCCTAATTAAGTAAATATTTAAAACCAGCAGTAAAACCATACATTCAGCAGATGACTGGCATATGAAGACATTGAAACACCTGCTTAGATACTGCCCTAGGTAGCAATGATCTTAAGCATGCACTTCAATACTTTTTGGATTATATTGAGTAGAGAATTACAGAGTTATGTTCAGCCTTGGTAGTGTCTTTAAGTGCTTTCTAATTCCTTACCCTGGTAAGCTTTCCCTTGATTTCCTTGTATTTCAGCAATTATCAATAACTTAACCTTCAAAACCCCTGATTTTATTAAGAAGTGCAGGGTTTCATCAGTCAGGTTTGTCTGGACATTGTAGAAGTTAATCTACCCAGGAATAACTGTTAGTTTTTTGTAATATCCATTATTGTCCTTTTCTTTGAATTAGATGCCACGAACAACTGAAAAAAACACACAGCGATTGCTACATTGTGCACATCTGTAAGTGATGATTTGCATATGCTTGCACCACACTTGTAATGCTCTGAAAATATCTGAAATGCTCTGTAGTATCCTGGTTTATAACATATCCTTCACCACAGTTTACACATTGAGAATGCATGCTGAAAACAGGAAACCCGCATATGGAGGGTAGGTAAAAGAGGATTACCATATACATGCATTTGACAGAATAGTCCCAGTTTAAGAGTATCATGAGCATCAGGCTTGCATAAACAAATCAGTGTTTAACCCACAGATGTATCTAATGACCAGATGGATTCTGCATGTTTACAACTGGAAAAAACTCTCTGAGCTTTTCTATTGTTTGTTGACCTACACCCTATAATATTAATTTTATTTGTGAAACCAAGTCATTCACTGGGATATTGCAAGTTCTTAAAAGAAAATGGAGTTATTTAATATATGCCACAGGAGAAGATGTATGGGTCTGGTCTCTGCTGCCTTGGAGCTGCTGCCTAGGTGAGTTATGAGGCATGTGACCAAATGTACAACTGCATTTCTTTAACCAATTTATCCCTTTTATACAATATTTATTTTAGATTTCCCTATAGCAGTTGGCTCAGAGATTGCAAACTTCATGATCCTTTCGGCCTGAGGCAGCTACAGAATGGGAGCCTGAACCTCCCCTTTAACTCAGCAAGGTAGTCTACAAACCCATGGCCGTGCAGCAGGCAGGCAGCCCAGAAGCCCTGCCGACCTTCACCTGCAGGTGTCCTTTGACACGTCTGCCAAGAGAGGTAAAATGCCACCACCGGAGTGTAAGCAGAGCCTGTCAGCCTGGGGACCCTCTGCAGTCCCGAGGCTCAGCTTGGGGGGGTCGGCGGTGAGGTATGGAGCGATGGGAAAGGGGCCCACTCGTGTGCAACGGGTGTCTGTGCCTCCGCAGCGCAGCCCTGCTCAGTGTTTCTGTGCTGACGGCAAGAAAGACTTTAGCCAAAGAGTTGCTTAAAGCAAAGTATAGCAAGGTACGGCATGTTGTATTTCTTTGTCTTGACATCTACTCACTTCAGACACCACAAAAAGCTCTCATTGCTGATGGCGGGGGAAGGAACAATTTAGGTTAGCGAAGTCCTTTTGTCGAGGGCTCGGGGCCCGCCGTCGGGGCAAGGCGGCAGCACCGCAGCTGGCGGCGTCCTCTCCTCGGTCCCCATCCGCGCCCCATCCGCGCCGTGCACCGAGGCAATAGCTGCGGCACAGCGCGCAAGTTCCGCGGGATGAGCGGCCCTCACCGCTGCGCACACGGCAAGGACGGACTCGGTCAAAGGCGGCTTGACGCCCGTGAGCCCCGCCGTGTGTGACATGGAGCCGGGAGCTTCGAGAGTGGGGAGCCGGGGCTCGGCAGTGGCCGGAGAGCAAAAGCCCCCACGGGGCTCCGTGTTCCCTAGAGAAGGGAAGACGTGGAGGAGGCTCCCGTCGGGCTGGCTGCGGCGGTGATGCACGTCGGGGAGGCACCAGGGTGGACTGCCGTGGTGCCGCGGGGCAGGCGGCTGGGCCCGCTCCCTGCTGCCCGGGGGCAGCCCCGCGGCCGGGACCGGGGCGGGGGCCGAGGGCGAGGGGGTGGCCGGGCTTGCGCGTCCTGGGGAGACACAGGCGGTATCCAGCCCGCTGAGGTCGTTGAGTGCTTACTTTCTTCTTCCGTGGAAATTAATCGCGGCGATATTCTGCGGGAATCTGAGTCCGAGAAGGGAAAGAGGGGACGCTGAGCGGGAGTTGCAGCGGCGGTGTCCCCCGGAGCCTGCCAAGCGCCGCGTCCCCAGCCGCCTACGCCTGTTTGTCAAAACTTGGCATTTCATGACTAGTTCATTAAAAACATAACAGAATATCCCACCCAATAAATCGGAGCGAAGCCGGTGATGATTTAGTCACCAAGAAACACCAGCGGAATCCGATGCCAGATAGACGGGCGGTCACTGTTTTCCTTAAAAAAAAAAAAAAAAATTAACTCCTCGGTGTGTAGCCTAGTGCTTCGCCGCATCGGCTTCGCCCGTCGGCCGGCGTTAGCCCAGGGCTGGGCTCGGTCCGTGGTCGCCCTCGCTGCCCAGCGACCGCTCTGCCCTGAGCGCCCCAGCAGCGCTCCCTAGGCCAGGGGCTGTCGGGGGCCCTCGGGTCTCTTCCCAAAGCAGCGTGCAGTGGTGCTCTGCACCGAGGGCTGTGCTCTCGGCCCCTTCTCTAGGCGTAGTCCCTGTCATGAGCCGGAGCCGGCCCGAGTACCCGCTGACCCCTCTCCCTCCGGCGCCGGCTGCGGGCGAACTCCTGACCCCCTCTGAAGACTCTGCCCCATTCATTTTCGCGGAGCTGAGTTCCCAGCGACCGCGGCCCCCCACTGCCGATAGCGCTCCGTGCACGCATCACGCCCCGCGGCCGCGCACGGCGCCCCGCGGGAGGGCCCGACAAGCGCCGCTGCGGGGTCTCGCTGCCGTCGCCCGGGCGCATTTCTGCGCGCAGAAAAGGGCGAATGGTCAAGGTTTGCCCCAGGCTTCACGGCCGCGAAGGAACTGCTTTAGTCTTTTCCTCGCAGCTGGAGCAAACATTGCCTATCTCCTTGCTCCCCTGGACGGAATCCAGCGCTCCGGATAATTGTGGTTTGGGGGTTTTTTTGGTTTTTTTTGGTTTTTTTTTGAGGGGGTGGGAAGAGAGAGCGGGTGTAGGCTGAGATAACCGCGGCGATATCTGCACCGGTGGGACGCGCGGATGGGAGAAGGAGGTGCGAGGTGAGCACTCGGACGCCCGCGGATAGCGGTGCTGCCTCCGCGCTCCTCGTGGCCCCGCGGCCGCCGTCTCTCGGGCGGTGCGGGGAGAGCCGCGTTCTGGGCCCGCTGGGACCCCCATCCCAATGCTCTGGGACCGCCGGGATCCCCATCCCAATGCTCTGGGACCGCCGGGATCCCCATCCCAATGCTCTGGGGCCGCCGGGACACCCACGGCGGGGCCGGGTCCCGTGCCAGGGCGGGCGGAGCGCGCAGGGCGCCGCGCTGACCTGCAGGCGGCGCTGCAGCACCGCGGCCGCCGCCGCCGGGCACGGCGCGGCCCCGGGCGCTCCCCCCGCGCCGCCGGCCGTGCCCGCGCCCGGCCCGGCACAGCGGGGCAGCCGCCCCGAGGGGGGAAGTGCCTTGGGTGCGGGAGCGGCTCGCCCCAGGTGGATGCAGAAAGGTGACATGGGAGCGCTGGGGGAACTGCGCTGGGGGTCCTGCGGGACCCGGCGGCCCGTGCCCCGGCTAGTGCCACCGCTGCTCGACGGGTGCCACTGCCGTGAAGCCCCTCGGCGTTCGAGCGACCCCGGCTCCGCCTGGTGCGGAGCTGACGCGGCATTACCGGTGAGCCTCGCGGCCGGCTTTCCCTGCGCACCTGCCGGCCGGGCCTGGCGGAGTCGCGCCGGGGTCACCGGGTGCTCCCGGCCAGCGCAGACGTGCGCGGCGACCGCCGCACTGCCGGTGGTGGGCGAGCGCAGCGTAGCCAAAAAGGTACCACGAGCGGCCAGGGAGCGAACAGCCCTGGCAGTGACGTCGCACCGCATCGTCTCCCTCCCGAGTTCCCTCCGCTTTGAGGCTTTTTCATTGCCTGGTCGGCTTGTGATTTGAGGAGGTCGTTGTTGTTTGGGGATTTTTTTAGATTCCGGTTTTGATTTTGGGCTGGTTATTAAATATATATAGGTTTGGTTTGGTTTGGTTTGGTTTGGTTTGGTTTGGTTTTTTTTTGGTTTTTTTTTTGTTTTTTTTTTGTTTTTTTTTTTTTTTCTCTACAAGTGCGGCTTATTTCTACTTGCTGTAAGGAGCAAGAAATGATGGTTCTCGCGAAACAATTTCCCTTTGATCCTTGAGTCCGGGGCTGTTGTTCTTGGTATCCAGAAGCCAGCAGTGTGGGGAAGAAATTGCGACTCTAAAGACCCCCTTTAACTTCGTTCTTTGAAGCAACCGGCCTCTTTCGAGAAAGCAAAACGAGGGGATGCGGGTCCCGGCCCCGCGTCCTACCGGAGTCCCCTAGCCCAGTCGCGGCCGATGAACCCTTGCCCTGTGCAGCCTCCCCGAGGTGGCCGGCACCCACCTCATACCCAGACCGAGGAAATCGCTCCTTCTCCACGAATTGTGAACTTCCGTATCCTCACTGTCCGGGAGAAGACATGCTATTTATTTAGGCTGTCTGGGATTTAAAACAGAGCATTTTCGAAACAGGAATTATGGAAATAAACGAAAAATAGCCCCAGCGGCCGGCGGCAGCCGCGGGCTGCAGCGTGCGCCATCCTCGGTTGCGCTGCCCTGTGAGGGGACACGGCCAAAACTTCCTCTGCCGACTCATATTCCCCTCTTTGATTAGTTTTTGCTTACTGAACACTAAAGGGAGAAAAAAAATCCCACGCAGCCGTAATTTATGTCTTCTTCTCTACCTCGGGCTTGAATTAACCTGCATCGACCTTACCTTTGAAAATTTTTCAAAGCTGTCCTTTAAGTGCCATTTTCACGGACATCTTTTGTCCTTTTCCAATTCTAGTTCAAATTTCCAGTCCAGATAATACGATTAATTCTCCGTACACGTGATTGAAATAACGCACATAACAAGATAATATTACAGATAAAAATGTAACCCAAAGCCGACATATGCAACCAGCCGCATTGCAACCATCGACGAACGTGAATAGAGCTCCCTAATCGAGACATTCGAAGAGGGTTAGGGAGGCCCCATTTAGCAGTAAATTCCCCGGTAATAAATCGAAACTGCTTTCGAAACTATGTGTCTGTTCCAGGTAGGGACTGTGTGCTTAGTCACTGAGCATGGGGATGCCTCCGCAGAGCTTCTCTTCCCCAATCTGCCCTTAGGCGATTCAGTCGCGGTGAAAGGGCAGCGCCGAATCGCTGAAGGTCCATAGGGCGACCCGACACGACGGCCACAAGCCCATTTGGACGTGAGCACTATCTGCACCCACCCTTGGTGACATGGGCACCCACAAAAACCCACACTCTAGGTTTGGGGGTGTTATTTTAGATATTTAAGCCAGTCGGGCCATATATGTCACTCCAGCTGGGGCACGATGGGCAGCGGAGATGGACGGCGAGACGCAAGGAGCACGCAAATACCCGCGGCCGGCAGTGGGACGGGGGGCGTCGAGCTGTTCTCGGAGGGAAAAGTCACCTTAGGTGACGCGGGGGGAGCGGGGGGCGTCCTGCCACTTTCAAGCCCAGTTGCTACCCAAACACAAGTAAACAGTGGGGCCGGCGCGGCGGGGCGGGCCGGGGCCGGGGCCGCGGCCGGGGGCGGTCCCGTCCCGTCCCGTCGGGGCGGAGCGGCGCGGCCCCGAGCGCGGGGCTGTGCGCGCCGCGGGGTGGGCCGGCGGCGGCGGCGGGCGGGCGGGGACAGCGCTCCACGCCAGTCACCGCTGAAATGTGATGGACCGGGCAGGGGGCGGCTCAGACTCGCGCCGAGCCTCGCCGGGGTCGAAGGCGGGAGGCTGCGGGCGGGAGGCGGCGGTCTATGCCGGGGCCCCGGGACCGCCGCGGCCAGAGCTCCCAGCCGCCGCCCAGCCCTCTGCAACATGCCGGTCGCCGCCGGGCCCCGGCCCCGCTGAGCGTCCCCGCTGTGGATCTAATGTCTCCGTGAAGTTGCCGCGGCCGCCGCCTCAGCTTTGCCCCGGGAGGAGCAGCGGGCTGCGGTAGGTGAGTGGCTCCGTGGCCCGCCCTGCCCGCTGCCGTCGGCGGGAGCGGGGCGGCCGCCCCGAGAGCGGAGCGTGCGCTCAGCCGGGAGCGCGGGGCCGCCGGGCTTACTTTCAGTTCGCAGCTCCGCGGGGGTTTGGGATGCGGGTGTTCCCCCCTCCACGCCAGTGGCGCGCTGGTGCGAGGCTAGGCTACGGCAGCCTCCCGGGACGCGCTCTCGATGTCCTTCAAGTTAAACTCCTGGCAGGGAGCAGAAGGTCCGTGCATGGACTGCGAGCTAAGCCGCGGGTCTCACCGGAGAAACCTCGGCCGGGGGAAACACCTGGCTGCGCGGGCAGCGGCGGCCGCTGCTTCGGGCGAGGCCGTCGGAGAGCGGAGGCGAGCCGGTGCCCACCCGCTCCCTGGGTAGGACGGCAGCGCCTTCGGGGATGGTCCCGGCCCCGCCGCGGGAGAACGGGGAGCGCGGGCCGGACCAGCAGGTCGGCGGCAAGCAGGTAGAGAGGGCTGTCCTGGCACCGGCCTTAATTTAATTAAGCTCTGCATGGAAAGGGAAAAGGAAGTGCCAAGGTTTAAGTAACATCCGTTTTTGGTTGACTTTCAACTCCTCCGCCCCAACACACCTTAATATAAATTTGCCTTAAAATCACGTTCGAAGGCGCTTTCTATTCTTTTTTTGATACGTTTTACTAAACTTACCTCCAAATACAAATAGTAGCAGATGTACCGCCATTCAGACAGAAGTGTAGTTTTAGAAGTTTCTACCTTAAAATGAGGATTTCGTGTTCAGAATAGTTTTATCGGAGTTAGTTCTTGGACACCAAAACGAGCGTGGTGTAATGACACCCCCATACACAGCCTCCAAACGCGGCTGTAACAGAGGGAGCTCTGCCTTACAGAAACACTGCTCCTACCTCAGCTATAGCTCCCAGCCGGTAGCTCCGAAACCCAGCCTCAAACAACCGGGATGGAGGCAGGAGCCGCCGGAGCAGACAGCGAAGAGTGATTGAATTTCTTCTGTTTCGGTTCCTCGCGGAAAGCGAATAGGAACTTACACTACGACATCTTTAAAAATAAGTCTCTATATATAACCACCCCCACACACACACAATAAAACGAAAATATCTCCATATATAATAGTATCGATAACTGTCGCCGGTGTCGATACAATCACAAACGAGGAAAACTGGGAAGCAGCGGAGGAAGCTCCGGAGAGCCACGACTCTAAGCAAACGAAAATAGGAGTAGGCAGCACTGCACTTCACACCCGACCTCCTTGCCACATTTCTTTTCCCCCAGTCGGCCAATTGTACGGTGCCACAAACGTGGAGGAAAGATATTTTAAAAAACAAATTGAAAAGAATCTTTTCAGGCGGAGTGCCCGCGGTGTCAGCGGAGCGGCAGGAGCCGGGCGGCACGGCCCGGGAGGCAGAGACACCGCTTATGGAGCGCGGGCTCTGCACTCGGAGAGTTTCCTTAAATTTTGTTGTTGTTTGAAGGGGGTGGTTTAGGATTTTTGCGGGGGGAAGTCCTCTTGTTTATTTTGGAAACTACGCGTTACCAGACCCTCCACAATAATCCGTTGAGGTGTTGGGTCACCCTCGGCCCTACCTCTTGTTTACAGGCCCAGAGAGACCCCGGCGTTTGCTTTGGCCGTTTTCTTGGGTCGCGGCAGCCTCTTGGCTGCTGGAAGTGAACCCTCAACGAAAGCAAAAAAAAAAAAAAAGGAAACGGCAGGGGCTTTCTCCCCGCGCCGATGTCCCACTGCCCCGCGGCTGGGGGAGGGGGGGGGAGCGTCGCCCCGGGTCTGCCGAGGGGACCCCCTTGGGACGGGAGCAGCGGGCCCGGCGGTTTCGGTTGAATGGGCTGAGTGAAACCCTCTGACAGTCACACACCGCTCATTAGCTCACGGCCCCGCCGCTCCGGCGAAGCTCCTGGCCGAGGGACGCCCGAAGGGGTGCGGGGGCTCGGCCGCAGGGCTCCGTCCCGCCGGGGCTCCGGTCGCCTTTCTCGGCCCCGCGACGCGGAGGGAGCCGATTGCGGGGCAGCGCCGTGCCAGGCGGCCCTCGGCGGGCCGGGAGGCCTCCGGGCCGGCCGCTCTTCTCGCCGCCGCTGGGGTGGCTGCTGCGCGGGGGGCTGGGTAGGAGGTGTGCGTGCGGGATAGGGGCTCCTTTTCTCTTCTTCGGTTATCTTGATAAATGAGTTGTTGTTGAAGGAAGAAAAATAAGCAACAGAGGTTTATTTCCTCCCCCCCCCCCCCGCTCCGCCCCCCGGGCCTGACTCGGCTCTCCGTGAACACCCTGCTCTATCCTGGGGAGGCCCCAGCCAGGAGGGGTCGGGGTCGGGGCCTCAGCGCCCGCAGGAGGCCGGGCGGAGGGTGGGAGGGACGCCGGGGGCCAGGTCGGCGCGGGGGGCAGGAGGGAGGTGGCTGCGGGGTCCCCGTGGTGTGCGCTGCGGGGGAAGGTGGCAGGGCGACGGAAAGCGGAGAGGTTTCGTCCCTGGCCGCGTCTCCGATGCGTCTGTATTTTTTCACGATTCGTTTAATTTGAATTTGCGGCGCCTTCGGTTGGCCCGGTGCTGGGTTTTCTCCTTTTTGTTTTAATTTGGGGTGGGTGTTTTTGGAACGCTATTTTTTTTATTTATTTCCTACGTTTTAGCTTCTCCGGTCGAAGCGATCGCGCCGTGGGTCGGTGTTGGCCGCCGGTCCCGGCGGAGAACGGGAGCCTGTGCTGCGTCGGGTACTGTGGCCGCGGAAAGGCAGCGCACCGGAGCCGTGCCTGGCCCTCCCTGGCGCCCCTGCTGCGCTCGCCTCGGCTAAGGAGCACCATGCTTCTCTCAGTAAAAGTCTCTCTCTACTTCTTTCTCCCTCTTTCTTCCTAGGATTTTCTCCCGGTCTCAGAAGCCCATCAGAGGCACCAGCTGCTCCGCCGGCTTGCGCCCACCTCGGGAAGATGGGAAGCAAGGCTCTGCCAGCCCCCATTCCGCTGCACCCATCCCTGCAACTCACTAACTACTCCTTCCTCCAGGCTGTGAACACCTTCCCCGCAGCTGTGGACCAGTTGCAAGGTCTGTACGGACTCAGCGCCGTGCAAACCATGCACATGAACCACTGGACATTGGGCTACCCCAATGTGCATGAAATCACCCGCTCTACCATCACGGAGATGGCGGCGCAGGGCTTGGTGGACTCCCGCTTCCCTTTCCCCGCGCTCCCCTTTGCCACGCACCTCTTCCACCCCAAGCAAGGGGCCATCGCCCACGTCCTCCCAGCATTGCACAAGGACAGGCCTCGCTTTGACTTTGCCAACCTGGCCGTGGCCGCCACGCAGGAGGATCCCCCCAAGGTGGGGGAGCTCGCCAAGCTGAGTCCCGGACTGGCCTCGCCCCTGTCGGGCATTAGCAAGCTGTCCCCGGACAGGAAGCCTTCCCGCGGCCGCCTGCCCTCCAAGACGAAAAAGGAGTTCATTTGCAAGTTCTGCGGCAGGCACTTCACCAAGTCCTATAACCTTCTTATCCACGAGCGAACCCACACGGACGAGCGGCCTTACACCTGCGACATCTGCCACAAGGCTTTCCGGAGGCAGGACCACCTGCGGGACCACCGGTGAGGGACCACCACGACCGGGGTCGGGCCGTGGGCAGCCGGGGTGGGGTGAGCCGCTCGAAGGGGATGAGACTCAGCGGCTCCAGGAGCCACAGAAACAGCACAGGAAAACCCCCCGGCTCAGATTCGGAGGCCACGGAGGGACCAGAGCAGCCGAAACCTGCGCTTTGTGTGGGAAGGGCGCCCGCCTGAGGGAGAGCTAGAGGGGTTCACAGCCGGAGATTAAGATGCCGGGGCTTTTGTGCTTCTGAGTCGTGACCCTGGGGGGTGCAGGGAACAGGACGGGTCGCAGGTGGGCGCTTCCCTGCTGATCCCCCATCCATCTCCGCACGCTGCGGCCGGTGCTGAGAGGCGCCCGCGGCCGCAGAGCCGAGAGTCCTCTCCGCCTTCGGAGAAGAGCGGGCTCGGGACCGGCCAGCAGCGCAGATGCTGTCCCGGTCTGGCACCAGAGAGTGCAGTCACGCTTCGATACGAATTATTGCAAACGTTTTGAACCGGCCAAGAAATTTAACCATACACAGAATAGTAATGGGGAAAAGAAGGAAGAGGAGGTGAGGGTGTCTGGGAGAGGGGTTCGAGTTTGGGGAAGCAGAGTCTGGGGTCGCGGGACCCACGCGCCTCCGACAGCGCTGCTCACCCCACGGGTTGCCTTCCAGGTATATCCATTCCAAAGAGAAACCCTTCAAGTGCCAGGAGTGCGGGAAGGGCTTCTGCCAGTCCAGGACCCTGGCGGTCCACAAAACCCTACACATGCAGGTGAGCCTGCCCTTCCCAGGCCTCTCAACGCGTGTGCTGCTGGCGCTGTTCCGGCCCGGCTCGGTCCGGCTCGGCTCGGCTTGGCCCGCCGCGGGACAGGGGCGGTGACCGCCGGGGAAACGGGGCTCTGGTGCGGAGGGGAGAGAGGAGAGTCCGGCACTGGACGGCCCCGTGGGCCCGCGGGGCAACAGCGGCCCGTAGTTACCTCCGCGGCCGCGGGAGACCCGCGGGGGTAAACGGCGCCCTTGGGAGACGGGCTTGAAGCCCGCGGGGACGCGGCTGGCGGAGGGGAGTGAGCCCCGGGCTCGGGTTTGTCCACGCCGCTGCTTCGAGGCGTTTGTCGTTGAGGGCTGCAGCCCTGGCGGCGGCGGCGGGCGCGGGGCAGCGGGCGGCCCGGCGGCGGGATGCGGTGCGGAGCCGTGCGGGGGGACCGCCGTGGCGGCCGGGCGGGCAGCGGGAGTCCCGGAGCGGGAGGGCGGTGCGGAGGCTGTTTTCCGTGTGCCCCAGGGGCGCGGAACATCACGACTCGAGAACTATAAAATAAGGCTTTTGGGACAGGATAGGGAGAGGTGGGCGGCCGCCCGGCCGCACGGGGCTCCTTTCGTTCGTGTCTTCCCCCGATATCTCAAGTTGTGCGTTGCGGTGAGAAAAAGTGCAGTAATGCGTTAAACAAGGTGGTTTGTGAAGGATTAATCCTTTGCTTGCTTCAAATCTGAACAGGAATCTCCACACAAATGCCCCACATGTGGAAGAACCTTTAATCAAAGAAGTAACCTGAAAACTCACCTTCTTACCCATACAGACATCAAGCCCTACAACTGTGAGCAGTGCGGCAAAGTGTTCAGGCGAAACTGTGATCTACGGCGGCACAGTCTAACTCACACCCCGCGGCAGGACTTCTAGAGCAGCCAGGGACCCGCGCCCGCTCCGGCAGCTCCAACTTGCCCACTTTACTCAAGGAGTGTATTGTAGGAACTCACAGATGCACACACACACACACACACGGAGACACGCACGCAGACTCGGGGCCAAGCTTTCCTACCACATGTCTGCGAAACTCGTTTAGAGAGTGCGGACTGCAGGATCGGGCCCCTCTCCAACCCACACCCAAGCGTAAAGCTCATCTTGTAGATAATCGCGGCTCATTTTAGAGCTCTGTACAGAACGTGTTTTTTTCTTTGTTTGTTTGTTTTGTATCGTGTCAAATGCACATCGATAACAAATCCTGGAGGCAAAGTATCTCTTTAAAAAGTTATTTCAAAATAAAACCCTTTTTTTTTTTTTTTTTTTTTCCCAAATACCTCCCGCCTTCTTGTATTATTCTCTGAGCATTTGGGCTTTTTTTTTCCTGCTGTGTCAATGCAATGGCAAAGCATATTGAATAAATTTCCTAGCCGGGTAATTGTACTGTCACAACAATTTTGGTGATCGCTTTTGTTTGGTCTGTTCCACTGTCGCTGTTGTGTTATCTATTGTTAAGTAAAATGAAAGTGCCTTATTTGAGAGTTTATAGCTCTATTACTTAATAGTATGAATGTCTAAATATTAACTTCTGTACCTTTTTTTTTTAATTCTCCCGAATGATTTTTTTAAAAAGAAGAAAAACAAAGAAATATTTGCAAATAAACAGATCTTAGGAAATAATGCACAGAGCCGTTCTTACGCCAAAGCGGCTTATTAGTAACTTATTTGCAATCAGGCCGTATATTGTAAAAGTTACCCCTCTCACAGGAATTGCAGCAGGCAGCCTCCTGCCTGTAGACTTTGGACACGGGCAATTCACCCGCCTAGACAGGGACTTTATCCTGCAGAAGACGATTCTTTCCCGGCAGCTCTGGAAGCGAACAGCGAGGTGCCAATTCCGCCCCCCGCGCCGGGCTCATCCGCGGGCCCTGGCAGAGCTGCGGCACTGGGAGCAGGGATCCCCTCACTGCGTTCCTCTCCTCCATCTGCAATGCCGGGCACAAGTCACGCCCAGGGGCTTGGGCGGAGAGGGATTGTTCCCCCCCTCTCGGGAGACACTCACTCACCGTGGGGGCCCCCAGGCACTCCCCGTCAGTGGCTTTTGGCGACTCAGCATGTCCACTCCATGGGCCGCACGCTCAGTGCCCTCACCGGCTCTGCAGCCGGCAGGATGGTGGCACTGCACAACGGGCTCTCCTTGCTTGCCATCTTTGCAAGCCCCTCACCGGTGCCCATGGACTCTTTTGGAAGAGTGTGGTGCCAACACTGAGGCATTTTCCCTGATATATTGCAGGGCGACTTGGATGTGCATCCCCTCATTACCATCCCACTGCTCTTGTCACTCCTGGCACCCTCTCCACCATCTTGAGTAATTTGGGACCCCAGAAATTCTCTTTCTCAGGCTGGGGGCAACCATCTTCCCCTACTCCTCTGCCAAATGAAGGGCCAGGTTAGAATGGCAGGGAAAAATCTTTTCCCCAGGCCCAGGGAACCCTGTCCAAGGAGAGATCAATTCCCTCACACCCAATTCAACAGAGAGGGCTTCACTCCTGGGCTTCACCTAGCAGAGTACCAGAACTCCAGGCTGGTCCATCCATGGGAAGGATTGCAGATCCTAGCATGCCCAAAAGCAGTATGGTGCTGAGCTTGTGTGGCTACATTGTCCCCATCCCTGGTCTTCGCTGGTCCTCCGGCAGGGAACACTGCCTGAACACTGTTAATGAGCAGCAGGTCAAGCCCAGCAGTGTCTGGGCTGCAGTCAGACCATCAGTGCATAAAGCTCTGGTACATTCCTGCCTGCACTGCCTCCACAGAAGGCTACTGTAGGGCAGGGACTACAAGCCAGCCCTGCTTTGCCCCAGACCAGCCAGGTGAGCTTCCACTGGTACAGCAGATCTGACAGTGCCAAACTCAAAATTTCCTGAGTCAAGGCCTATGTCTCCATCTGCCCCTGTCCAGGAAGATGGGGAAGGAAAGAATGTTTCTGCAGCCAGAAATATTTGTCTACTGGCTGAAGAGCAGTCAAAGTTTATGTCAGTGCTATCTGGTCTCTTCCTCTTCACCGCCTCTGAACTTGTGCCCCTTCTTTGCTGGTGCTCTGCACCCCTAGAAATATCTTTTCCCATACCCCGCCCTGCCGTGTTGGCAGTCCTTGTCCTCCCTCTTCAAAATGCTTCTGTCTCCACACTGCTCCTCTCTAAACCTCTCTTCATGGGCATCTTTTGCTCCCTCTTCATGGGCATTTTCCCAATATCTGATGTCTTCCTGTCTGACTGATTCTTCTACTCTCAGTGCATTCCTCTTCTCTCAGTAGGTAATTTCCTCTAAGTTTCTCTATCCTTATTGTTCTCTGAGTTCCTGTCCCCAGGCCATTTTACGTCCCCAAGTATGCACAGCAAGGCTGGGATAACTCCATTTGAGTAAACACTCCTGTCAGGATACATATGGGCTCAGTCCGCTCCTCATAGGCCAAGTTCTGTGTGAAGTTTGTTTGGAAAGAATTTAATCAGATTAACAATATCAAAGGACAAAATTAAAGTGATTGTATATAGCTAAGGTTTTATTTAATTGTTTGAGGTTGCTTGTTTAATAATCTTCCCCCTGAGCAGACACAGCCTGTAAATTTATCTTCTGAGGATTTCTAAAGTTCAGCAGCCAGAAAAAAACCCAAATTACTGAAGCAGGTCAGTGAGGAGCATCTCTAACTGTTGGTCCATGAACTGTTATTTTATATTTAAACCAGTAGCTATCATCTTAAAATGTCAGAGAATGATCTAGTATTTCTCTTTACTATCAATTCACTTGCCTATAGCACTGCCACACCCCATTCACTTTTTAAAAATTCATCCCTCCCTGGAAAATTTCAGAGGCAGCTATAAAGAACATGTTAAAATACACATATGGTTTGTTGGTTTTAGACCTGTTGGGAACAGAAACAAGCTCTGTAAAGCTACTTTTTGGGCAGGGCTAGGGTTTTTATAGCCATAAAGTTCCATCCTGACTTTCACAATGCAAACACTAAATACAGCAATATCCCTATGACTGCCGTTTGTGCCTTTGTGAAGTATCCTTCTTCCCTCTGGAAGTTCTCTGCTCAGTCACAGAGCACAGCACACAGCTCCATGCTTCTGCAGTTTCCCAGAGCTTCCCCAACCACCTGCCTCCTGCTGCTCTGTTCTACTCTCTCTCATTGCCACTTCTTTTTTGGCACTGCACTTTTTTTTTGCCTGCACTGGCATGGGCTGATTCTGCATCTTTTACTGTGTTAGAGGCAGCAGCTGCAGTGCTGTAGCAGGAAAAAGAACTAGCTGTGCTACATACCAGGGAGAAAAGAACAACAGATAATAAGAATGTCACAATAATCTACATTTTTTAGGGGAAAATTATAGCCCTCTGAGTTGCATCTGAAAACTGAGCTCTTTGCATATCAGTTGCTGAAACAGACACTGTCCACAGCTGATGGCAGAGCAGCTCAGCCCAGATAATTGTGCATAAAGATTTTCTATGTGATATACATTACTTAGCAATGGCATGTCATGCTATTCTAGCCAGCACAGACTGTATCTGATGCAGTGTAAATTTGCTGGCAAAGCCCAGCTTTATACCAGTACCATCTTAGGAATATGCACAGCCCAGATCTAAGTGTCAAACACTCAGCAGCAGCCCAGGAATGTGGCATGGCCATGTCTGTCTGGGTCTAAAGGCTGGTGCCCAAGGTCCCTTAGAGTAAAACACGTGAAAAACCACTACTCATTGAACTCTCTGCCTGCTCTCCCCTTCCTTTTTCCTCTTCCTTCTTCCTTCTGACTGCTCTACTTTTGGATGTTTGCTTCAGGAGTTGCTTCTCTTACCCCAGACATCCTGTACTACACCCTGCCTAGTCTCACCTCCATCTCTTTCCCTACTTTCCCCCTCCTGTTTCTTTTTTGCTTTCCCATGTCTCATCCGACATTTCAATCTCTTTTCCAGAGCAACTTCCTACACGTAGTCTCTTTAGTTCCGTCTTTTAAGCCACTTCAAATTCTACTTGTTGCCTCATTCTGTTCTTCAGCCACCAACCCGTATGAGCTCCTCTCTCTTCCCTGACCCTGAGCTCGTGTCCCTTGTGTGGTACTTCTCACACAGTGCTGGTCCTCCCTTGCTGATCCCATTAATTGATGCAATGCCCACATGGCACTCAAGAGACATCAGAACAGGTGCCATAGATGCACTTGGACCATTTTAAGCATGCTGGCTCTGACTCAAAGCCAGCAGCATAGTCCCAGGAGGACCAGGGCTGGTGGCACATGCAGCTGGTGGCAGCCTGGGCTGCTCAGTGTGGAAGCAGCTGTCAGCAGTGCTGCATCCCCCAAACTACGTGGTTCCCATGAAGATCAAGAGGAGCCAGTGATTTCAGGTGCAGTGTTTTGGCCCCAGAATGTCAAGACTGAGTTTGTAGTTAGTCAGCTAAGCTGTACTGGTATTTCAGAGCCTCTAATCATTTCATGCTCCTAATACTGTAACTGCAGATAGTCTTCTATACATAAAGTGTAGAAGAGTGACTGGATTTACCAAACTGCATTACACAAGGCTTTAGGCATATGTTCCTTTATTTTAAATTTGTATTGTGTTTATAGCTTATATTTCTCTTCTCATGGCATATTTCTTCCTTCCTACTTATGTAAACTTGTCTTAGTTATTTTTCCAATGTATAGCAGTGCAGTTATGACAAAAATAGGGTTACTACAAGCAAAAAGTTATTTTTATTGTAATGATTAAAATTACTTACTGACATCCAAAAGAAAGGTATCATGTCTATATAAAACATTGATTTTAATATATTTTCAAAAATCTAGGTGTAGATGTTTATGAAATTTTTTACTAGAAGCTCCTAGTTTATCAAATGACATGCAAAAATATCTACACTGGTAACACTAAGCATCTTTCCTAGATCTGCTGAATTAAGGCTATGGAAGTGTAAGCTGCTTCCTCTTCTTAGAGCCCCTCTTGCAAGCCTGAACACCCTGTCCCAGCTGCAACTTTCAAACACTACTTGGGACTTCATGATGAGTGGGACCCAAAAGCAGTGGCCTTTCACCTTCATCCCTACATGGTTAAGCTGGAGCGTGGTCACCTTTCCCTGAGAAAGTTTCTTCCTCTGTCAGCACTAGGGCAGACCTTTGCAGTACAGATTGACCAAAAAAGCATAATCTAAAATGTACAGATACAGAAAATACTGAGCTCCACCTGAACTGAGCGGTGTATACAGCAGGGCCACGTTGGCCTGGCTGTATCATTGGGGAGAGCACAGTGGCTGTGTCCCCAGCCCACAGGCAGGCAGGGGACAGCAGGCAGGGCACAGCAGGCAGTGGGACAGGCAGCGGGGGGACAGGCAGGCAGGGGAAAGCAGGCAGGGGGACGTGGCTCCAGTGGAGACCCCGCATGCTGTGCTGGGAGATAAGTGGCCCCAGGGGATGGACAGATGTCTCTTCTCAGACCTGGCAATGCTGGCTGAAGGTGGCATCTCTCCTGGCTGCAGGCTACCACCAGCCCCAGCGGCCAGGCCTTGCGGCCATCACAGCGCTGGCTTGGATGTGGGGAGATGAGGAACACTCCTACAAGCTGTCCTCCATCCAGACCACAGTGAAAGGAGGTTGAAGAGGGTACTGGGCAGTCTCTGGGACAGCTTGGATTGGCCAAGCGAATCTTTGAAATCAGTCTCCTCTGAGTGGGAGAAGGGGAGCAGCAGGACTTTTGCTTTCCTGAAATTCTTGTAGGATCCAGAGAGTGGCTCCATCGCCTCACATGGCTGAGGGCTGCAGCTGGGAGAAGATTACAAACCCCAGTTTTTTTGACTTTCCCTCTCTGCAGAGATCCCCCAGATTTCTGGCTTCAAAACAAGCTCACTTCACCTTGCCTGCAGAGCAGGGATGGGATCGGGAAGGAAACCTGCCGGCAGGGCGGTGCCGGTGGTGCCCCAGGCAGCGCTGTGGGACTCCCGCTCCCCCGGGCAGTGCCTTGACCTGAGGCTCCCTCACCGTGTGCTTGTGAGGGCTCTCCTGCATGCCGGGGCATTTTGGAGACCCATTTGTTCATCTGGGGAAGTAGACTGGCTGATTGCTTGCTTTTATTTTTTCAAGTGTAAAAGGAAGCAAAATCTTTTTTCCCTCAGAGATTATTTATAAGGCATTATCTGCTCCTGCCAGCTGACATCCTTTGGCGTCACTAGCGCTCAGTGCACTGAAGATGCCTCAAGGTGTGTCAGTCGTGCCTCACGTCAATGTGCCTTGATGTATCTCTTTGGCTGGAATTGAAAGGTACAGTTTCTAAATCTCCCGGTGACCCAATTTGCATGGATCACTGGTGCGCTAGAATGTAGCTACTCCTTCCCATCGTGTTAATGCAAGTTTGCCTGCCTTCAAAGCAGCCTGGCCTCTGTGTGCCATGCTGAGCACAAACCCAGAGCTCGCGCTTGGGTCTCTGCGTGGAGCGGGCACGGCTACTTCAGACTTAGTATCTTCCACACAAGTGACATGCTTCAGGTGTTTTCATTGCTATATCACAGTCCCTTTATTTAAACATTGTAAATTCTTTTGCTTGATAAACATAGGCAGACAGCTGGATTATCTTAATCTTGGGGCCTGCAGTCAGCAAGCACAGTGAATGCTCCCAGGTTGAGGAGGCACCCTCTCCTGCCTGGGTCCCATGGGCCCCCTGCAGCTGAGCTGGGCAGCAGCGCTCAGTGTGGCAGAGGAAAAGGACAAAACACCTGCAGGGAAGCGGCTCAACACCACCTATGGTCACAGGCTGCCTGCTGAATGTCCCTGGAGCCAGCCCTGGGGACAGCCCTAATAAATACTTCCAGCAGCCCTGTGGCTCCCTGCACTGTGCTGGCTGGGCACTGCCCTGTCTGCTGGCACGCTGGGATGGGATGGGATGGAGGGTGGAGGGAAGGCAAACCCTCAGGGGCCCTTCTAAAAGGCCCCGGGGCCCAGCTGTGATGGCAGATGGGATTCATGGGCAGCTCCAGCCTCAGGCTGCCTGCGAGGGCAATGCAAATGCAGTGCACCTGCCCGGAGGGTGCCGTGACCTCCAGAGTCCTTTAAAGGACGTCTGGCTGGGGTACAATGTAAGCCCAGTGCTGATTTAGTCCAGGAGCTGGTTCTGCTGGGATGAATCATTTAAGCACACAAGCGCCCCATGACTGTCTCTCATTTCCATGTTGTGGTATTCTTTTCCCACTCCAGAGGAAATGATGGCCCGATCTTGGGAAGGAGCCGCAACAGAAAAGCACTAGGAAAACAAGGAAGCATTAGAGGGAATTTCAGTTATATATATATATGACTGAACAAATCTGGATGATTGGCTCAGATCCTCACCAACTTCTTTTGTCATGCACCTATTGTCCTCTAATTTTATTTAATGAAAACTGGGTCTTGAAATTAATGCTGCATTAAGAGGTACGTTGCAGCTCACACTATCACATGTAATTTTCCTGCCAAGCTACAACTGTAGCTTTGTCATGATTCATATTTTCAAACTTCCATCAAAAACGTTAAAAACAGATTTTCAGTCATTCAGCTCTGGGCACCTCACATTTTTCTGAGTCTCATTTGCCTAGTTAAAACAAAAACCCAAATTCTAGACACATCAAGTTTTTAAGGAAAAATTAGTCTTCAATGCAGTTGTGTGGTCCTGTCCTTTTCTGGGGTGCACAACAGGTTCCATCCCCTAAAATCACCCAGTAAATTCAAATGAGCTAGGTTTATGACACAGGAGTGAGGGCTACAGGTGGGGACCTTGCTGCCTTTGCCTAGGTCTATCCTTACGTAGGAAGCACTTGCTTGTCTACTTCAACAAGGTTTGCCAACTGGGAAGTGAGGATGTGGCCAAATGAACAAGTTACTGCGGGCAAAACAGGGGACGTGGAAGTTCAGCCCCTCAGCTACTGCCCAGAAACTTCTCTAATGTATTCTTTAACCCCCTCACAAATGCAAACTCACTTTTACTCTCCCACAGGGAATCAGATACCTGGCTTTTGCTGCAAGGTACTGTGTGTAAGAGGGTGCAGGTGGACACTTGCCATCACAGAGCAACCAAACTGTAGGCTGGTGACACTTTGTCTTGCAAGTGGCTGTCTCTCTAAACTCTGGGGCACAAAAGATTAATTTCCCTAAAAGCCCCACTGCAAAAATCCTGATTTAGGTGAGGGAATGGCATGGGAGCTTCTGTGCTCAATTGGCCTTTGCCTCACAGCCACTTGCAGGCAACAACCCGGTTTGACTAAAATTCTTCAGGTTTCAGCAACAGGAAATTGCAGATGAGAGAATGCTCTGTAAAGTGCATTTGGACAGTTTCAGTCGCAAGCTGTGAAAAGCAGCAGCTCCCCAAGTCCTCAGCTTTAACACTGCTGTTAATACTATTTTTTTCTAATGGCATTGAGATTGATGGAGCATGAGGGTCTTGTAGTAAACATCCTCCCAGTGATGCTCAAGAAACCCATGTCCTGTCTCCACATAGTTTGCTGTCTAAATATGCCAACAAACTCCCAAGAACCTTACAGTGTCCCAGGCAAAATACAGATGGTTAGGAAGGTGACTCTATTTTAAAAGCTAGTTTTGAGGTGTTTCCTCTGTCACAGAGCAGAACAGGCACCCTGAAATGCTCCTTGAGGCAATGATGGGTACCATTCAGGGTTCATGAGAGGAGAAATTAGGGTTTTGTCCAGTGCCTTATTCCTTTTCCTTGGAGAGCTCCAAGAACTGTTCTTATACAGGTGCTTGGAGTGCTAGGCAGGAGAAAATCCCTGTCCTAAAATTGGATGGGCTTTGCAAGCTGCCCCTGAGGACTTAACACCACTCCGGTTTCCACACTACTCTCACTGTTAATGTAGACCATCTGTGGTAGTATAAAAGCTGGTCAAGATGGTCAAATCAACTACCAGGACTCCCTGCAGCACTGAAACCTGAAAATATAATCCTCCCAAAGCAGTCAGGAGAGGGATGGGTGCATGACTGATAGGAGCAAGGCTGGCTGGTGTCTGCACCATGGCTAGGTGGTGACTCTTCCCACTCCCTGAGGACAACAGGCTCCATCCTGGGAGTGGACTAGTTTCAATACGGGAGTCTCCATCTTGATCCAGTTTGGATGGGTCAAGACATGTTGAGACATGCCCTTTCAATATGCTGCATTTTATTAAAAACAAAGTAGCTGTGGGCCAGATTGTAAAACTAGGTGGGCCTCATTTGTCTGTCCCTACTGTAAGCCAATGAAACCTTCAACATATTCAAACTCTCACCTTTTTACCCATTTGAATGAAAAAGCATCACTAATAAAAGAAAATGACTCACCTAATGCTAAACCTGAGCTCTGTAGATCAGCTTTGATCAAATTCACTGACATTTGGATAACTGCGTTATTATAACTAAAACATCTTTTAAAGTTTTTTTTTTCCAGACGTTCATTCTTTAAAATTTGCTTTGATCACTGTGCATATCCTTTTCAGCAGAAATTTGTCCACAGAGGGTGAATTTTTTTCATTTGTTTTTCATATGGATTCTCTTTTCCTTTGTTCATATTTTAAATCAGTGAAGCTACCCTTCAAGCTAGCCCTTACAATAAAAATGCAGCTACTGTGTGGCTTTTAACAACTCATTTAACCCATCTGTGCTTCAAAAGTCTTGTTAGAAACCCAACGCAATTTATTTATGCAATGAGGCTGATCATGAGGCTTAATTAAATATTTTATTTTAGGATAAAGTAAACATTTCAGAAGGGCAGAGCAGGAAAGTGGTGGTCACTGTTATGGTGGTCTGACAACACCAATTTGTAATATGTTACAACAGTAGTGTTACAAAATACTGCACAGAAGGATATTTCTTTCAGAAAGTACTTTTGAATTAGTTCAAGTGCTCCAGTTTCCAAATAGGAGTCACAATCCGAGACAATTAAAATAAATGGAAGCAGGAATGTGTCAGGAAAATTACAAATTAAAAGATTAAAATCACTGGAGATGGAAGGGCAAAAAATTTGCCTGTGTGTAAGTATGCATCTGTGTATGAAGCTCAACATCAGATGTTGAGAAGGATAAAGTTTGATTTTCTTTTTCTATAGAAAAAAAATTAGCACATCTATGATGCAATAAAATTTAGTTTAGCAATGCATAAGTGCATTTGTAACCAAGATTTCCCTTTCAAGCAGGCAGGAAGACTGTATGAGTTTTAATTTGCTAATTATCATTTATTGTAATTTGACCATGCAGCTGGGGAAGGTGGTGCCGATTGTTCATCAAAGAGGGCGTCTGCCAGGCTCTAGAGTCAAGATAGTCTCATTAGTGGCTTTTTACAGCATGGGCAGAGTTCTTGTTAGAGCTTGTAAAAGAGGTGGATTAACCACAAATAATTTTTAAAACTTTGAAGTCTAAAGCTGCAGCACTTCTTGCCGTATTCTAGGAAAAAAGCGAGCGTGTTCAGATAAGGCTCGCTGGTGAGATTCTCCGCCTGGCTCGTACCAAGGTGCAGTTTCCACCCTCCCAGGGCTGCCTGCGCAGCCATTTTGCAAACACAGATTCCCGTGGTCGGACAGAGCGAGCCCTGCGACTCCTCACGGCTTCTGCCTCCCATCAAACCCTTTATGAACGCACACATTTCCAAACATCGGGCCCTGCGATCATTAGCTCCACACCAAGCTTCTTACGGATCGCTTGTTTTCCCAACACGCTTCAGGCTGAGAATTCCTATTAATATAAATCTGCTTTAAACAGGAGATAGCCATTTTTTAATGCAGACATCCTCTAATACTTTCATGATGTGGCTTATACCTTAATAGATAGCAGTCGCGGTGCAGATCTGGCCCTGCAGTTGCATAACATATTTGTGGTAATGAGAACCCTTGCTGACATGGAAAATTAATATTAAGAAAATTAATGTAAGGAAAATCTTTAATAGGTTTTTATCTGTGTCTAATGCAATATTGCAGTTAGCAGAAGGAAGGAATTTAGTACCAGGTGAGTAGACAGCTCTTCAGAAATCATGTTTGGTTGACCACATTTTAAGACCTGCTGTTTTGATTTAGCGCATCAGGAGCAATATCTACTTCGTAAACAACAGCATGAAACACCACATTCAGGATCCTGCCTGCCATACTCAGCTGTCAGAACCTTGCCCACAAGAAAGACTTCCTTGGTACAAATGTTTTTCATGTTGGTGCCCGTTCTGTCTGGGGAAGTGCTTTGAAAGCTCAGAAACTTCAGTGGGGCAGGAGAGCAGCTTAATGCTCAAAGTTGACCTAGCAGTGACTGCGTGAAAAGACATTATCTTTTCATAAGCAGCAAGTCAAGTCCTTTGGCAGAACAGAAGGAGCTGATTTCCCAATGACAAAAGCTGCTCTTACTTGTTGCATGTGCAAGGACTGTAGTGTTACAGCAATAAGGCAGCATTCAGACACTGCTCTGCACAAAACGGGAGGAAATCCTGGATGGGAACTAACCTTCTCTGCCTCCCACCCCAGCCTCTGTCTCCCCTCCTCACAGCTGCCATCCCATCAGAGAACACCGATGTTGGCTTTTGCTCAAGGTGATCCATGGTTTAGATGTTAGAGTCTTTTCATCTGTTGCCTGGGTTTCTCTTGAATAAAAGGAGACTGGCATATTTTTCTCTTTTTTGCTGAAAGGAAGGTAGGTACTGACCCCCTTTACTTCCTGGTGATTGTGGATATTAGAGATGATGCAAGCAGAAAATATCTGGCATGACATTACAGCAACCAAAGGGAAAAGAATTCTTGGAAGAACCCCCTTTTTTTTCAGTTAAGACAGCTTGAAGTAGTTTTATTTCATTACCTCCTACCTAAATTTCTTGAAAACAATACTTAGCAAGAAGGAGAGATTTCTTAGTAAATGCTGTGTATTGTATGCCATTTTTAAGGAGTGGGCAGACCCCTAACTCCCTGAGAGACACCAATTTAAAAGAAAGGGCAGTATTTGATCAATAAGAAATGTGTTTGTGTGCACAAATAAAAGAAGCAGCAAATCCAATGCTCTTATGTCCCTTCCTTCTTGCATGCCAGATCACCTTCAGCATCAGCTCCAGTCCTGCAGCTGCTGCTTTCAAGCAGGGCTCATTGACACCAGCCCTGGCTGCTGACCTGCTCTGGCTGCAGATTCAGGCCCTGTCTTTCCTCACCCCTTCCCTTCACCCTTTCATTCCCACAACAAAAGGAAGTGGAAAATGAAAGTGAATTGTTAACTGCACTTTCCCAAAATTAAACAGATATCAGAAGTTCTGTGGAAGTGAAAGATGACAATTATTTTCTTAAATACATCCATAACTTTTTTTTTAGAAACCCTTTGCTGCTCATTGTTTTATTACTGAGGATGCACAGAGAACAAAGTTTGTTTTATCACAGAAGGGATTGTCTTCCTGGAAATCCCAACAGATACATAAAGAAATGTTGTTAGGTTGAAGGAGCTTTCAAGATTTAGATAGCTAGTTTTGTCTAGATAAGAAATAATTTATTCTTCATAACTAATTCAGAAAATCTTTAAACCAGATTGACTAGCAATGTGTTAATATTCATCATCATCTTGAGTGCTGCCAGTGGATTGATCACTTTGTTCAGAAATAATACACAAACAAAACATGCTTATAAAATATAAATATTGGTGTCCATTCTGTGGTGGTCATGCCCATCTCATTTCTTTTTATACCCAAATATTTAATATAACTTCATTTTGCAATATGTGGATGGTTAGTTCATAGTTAGTTCATACACAAAAAGTAACAGAGTATTGAAATATTGCCCTTTTTTCCGCCCTGAAGAATGAAATAATTAAATCAATTTTTATCAGTTGCCTATGGTATTTTTATAGAAGGTAGATAACACATATGTGTATTTGGAGACACTCACACCCAAAACATATATGATGCTTTGTGGCTGAACCAGTTGCATTTGCTATCAATAACAGCAAAACAAGGACCTGATCCAATTGCTTTGCAGCTTCCTGTCACATTAATGCAGTATAGAAATACAAAAATAATATATAATTATACTCACCATACTACAGTAGAAAGTTTTCTGTCTAGATTTGGAGCTCTATTCTTATTCTTTCTTTTACTAGAAACCACTATTTTATCTTGCTTTACAATGTTCCTTTTGCATCAGAAAAATTGCCGCTTACATTTGCATAAGCCATTCAGCAGACCGATAAAGATAAAAATGTGCACAAAGAATAGAGGACAAAAGTTTATATCAAACAATACACATCAAAGAGCAGAAACTTCACTTCCTTTTTGTTACCTCCACCCGTAGATTTTCACATTAATCAAATCAATACTACATCATTGCTAGTAGCCCCAAATGGCTCATATTCATTCACTTCTTCTCATTCAAAATGATTTTTAATTAAAACATTGACTATCATTACATCAAAATAATATGCTAAATAGTTGATAAGGTAGAACATTTGCCCTTTTCATTCTTGTTAGGTGCACCCCAAAACAAAAACACATCAAAAGAGAAAAGAATCTGAAATTTCAATTAATCTTAACCAAAGTTCAAGCAATGACAATATCGAAGAGACTTTGTAATACCTAATATCCCCAGACAATATTTCAAATCCACATGTGAATATAAAATAACTTCTTGCTTGACTTCGTCGACCCAGAATTGTCAGTGGAATAGAAACTTCAGTAATTCCTAAAGGTATCAAAGTGTGATTTGCTCTGATTTCTGCTTAAATTATCTGTTTGTCTATATCTGCATTTTGTCTCTTTCAGAAAGCAGAGGGGATTTGCTCGTTCATGGTCTTTAAAAACACTGTCTTATTTTCATTAAGCTAAGCCCACTGCTGATGTAATTCTTGCATTACAAAGGTCTTAATTTAAACCATGACATAAATGCTTTTCATCAGTTGATTTTTTTTTGTTCTTTGTGCCAAATTTCTTGCATTTTTAAAATAAAGAATATGGTGTATAATAACTGCTGCGGGACAGGCTGCTTTATTCTTCAATATGAAAGACAAATGGGGTGTGACATGCATACGTTTCAACATGCAGCACTTACTTCTTCAGGACCTTTACTTTTTCCACTGTTTTCTCAGTAGACTATTTCACTTCCTTTGAATCAGGCCTAACGATAACACCGGATTTGAAGCACGGTTCTCGGCGTTGAGCACACTGACGGGACCAAGAGGTGAAAAGTGCTTCTAATCTCTCTCCTCTCTCTCTCTCCCCCTCCTCTCCCTCTTCCACGCCCTGCCTTCCTCTCCTTCCTTTCCCCCTCCACTCAAGGATTTGGGGTCTGCAGATGATAGTTTACAGAACATTTTGGAAGAAGGGTGGGGATGCATTCCTAACACCCCAAATCCTGGTTTGCATTACACATTAGGGATTTCAAAGCACACCAAGATTTAATCATAATCAGAAAGTAGAGAAATCGTTTCTACAACATTCTGCAATACTGAGTCTTATTTTTTTTCCTTTGGTATCCCTGTAACTAATACAGAAAAATGGAATTGCCATCATCTCCTACTATTATTGCAATGATCAGTGAGCTGTGCAAATGCATCTGGGAAAACTGCATAACTTGTTTGGGCATTATTTTGAGTTTAGGAGCTTGGTTAATTTTCAGATGGAGTGAAAAGACACTAGCTGTTTCTCTACTCGAATGTGAAAGTATAGAAGAAATTTTCTTGATTAGTGTTACTGCAAATGAATCAGGATTACAATGGAAAGGATGAAAATATTTTATTAAAGTAGAATTTTCAATGCAATCCATGCTAACATCAAACTGCAGTGTTAGTTCATTGATCTCCACAGGACAATATTATCAAATACAGAACAGATTTAGAAAATCTCAATTGAATATGTGGAAGGAATAAAATCTTTAAACGATCTTTCTTCATCTATTGCATTTTAGGAGATGTTGACCTGGTACTTCTATGTTCATCCTGACTTTATACTTTGTCCTTAATGCAATGGTCAAAACCAGGATACAGGGACAGGTTGACCTTTAGTCTGTCAGCTTGCTTGTATTATGCAAAAAATTAAATGAAATGGAAAAGGTGCCTTTTTTACTCAGATTAAGTATTTGTAATTAATTAATTTTACACAAGATAATAGATTAAATAGATTAATTCTATTTCTTGAATTAGAAACCTAAATAAAATTGAAGCTGGGGAAATAAATATTTTTCCTATGAAATACTTACGACAACAGTATGTTGAATAGTTCTAAACTGTAGATTATATCCACAAGGTTGGATATGATTTGTTCTGCTATTTTATCTTTTCTCTTTTATTCACTTTATTGTTCTATTGCATGAACCTGAGCTGAAGAGAGCAGGGCTATTCTGTAAGGGTGTGTTCATCTTTTCATATTTGAAACCTATTTTGATAGATTTATATCAAGGCTGAAGTAATTCACTCTGGGAAAAAACTTGGCATCACAACTTTTAAATACAAGCAGATTTTTCTTTCAAATTTTTTAAAAGAAAATTTGAAAATAATTCGTCATGTTCTTAAAGGCAAAGGTTTAAGTCCTGATTCATTTTAAGTCAATGGGAGTTTTGCCATGACTTCAGTGGAGCCAGGACTTCCTTCAAATGGTGGGAAACAATTACACTTAGCATTTTCAGATGGAAATTTTTGTGCTAGTATAAATTAGAAATTTTTTTCTTTTTTTGAGGTGGGTGTGTGTATACATATTGTATAATCCATAGTGTGAACTCATCTCTGGATATCTTTCTGTTAAGTGACTGCCTTTTTTTCATTAAGATAAGTAACAATTCAACATATGTGGTTACTTAAGAAATTCCTCAGGATCTTTAGTGGAGTCTTTTGGGATAAGATGTGAAATCAGCCGTTGTCATTCATGACAAAGATCCCACATAATTTTTCCAAAGAGTTTGGCATGCCAATGAGAGTGGATCAGTGTAAGTGATTGTATTTTGCCCATGCATTTTCCATCTGAGGTTTAGATCCTAGATGGGACTTCTCCCTTTCCTGCCCTAAGCTGCCTTCAAGTGCCACTTTGCATTGAAATACCTTATGGTTTTGGCCAGGCCAGGAAAGCTGTGAACTTCATTACCTGACTTTGCTTCACAGGAAGGCAAGGTTATCATTGGTGGGATCCTGCTCACCTTAATCAAAGACAAAACCTGACCCACAGAGAAGTAGTTCAGGACTGCTTGTGTGAGGTACCTGCAGGATGGGCCTGGCCCCTCTCTCTCAGTAAAGCTGTTCCAAAGAGATTTATTGTACCTGTCACCTCTGATTGTGTTTAGATATCAATGATAGTAAAGCTATCCAAGGCAGATGATACAATTTTCTGTGCAAGGGGTGAGTAGCTCAACCAGACCTACCCTGAAGTTCCTGCCTTGAACCCCCAGATCCCCAGTACTTCCCTGGGGATTCAACCCCACGTGTGGGGTCTTGGAGCCAAGCCAGGCTAGTGTTGACAGGACAGCCCCTTCCTTGTGCCAGCAGGGTGGGACAGTGCCCATCTCTGTGTTTCAGAATGTTAGAAACTGGACTGGCTACACTGTCACAGTCTCAGATGAGAGACAGCATCTAAGACCTTTTTGGGTGTTTCCTGTGGATGTGAGATTGGTGGTGCAATCATGCAATCATGCTTATTTACAAAGATTAAATAGTTTTTCTGAACCCTGTGAGTGACTAGCAGCAGCATACAACAACTTTGCCTGGAATCACTGGCCAGCACTTCCAGGAAATTTTCTCCTGAAAGTGGGTGCTGCTCCCTGCTTTCCTCTTTAGCTCTGCCATCAACAATGGCTCAGCTGCACCCTGGCTGTGGTTTCTCCCCAAGTTGTGTAGACCTTGTTCTCTGTCGCCTGTACATTCGCATTGTGTACACTTCGCATACACCATGGAAGGCTGGGTCCCCACACACCACAGGTGAATGGGCTGTGCAGCCTGGGGAGATCAGAGCTTCCATGTGTCTTCTTCTTCCACAAAAATTCTGTGAACCTGAACAAACTGGGTCAGCACCACATTTATGGCCATGCCCTCCCATCCCAGGCATAGGTGTGACAGAGCTGGCCTCTGTGTGTGTACCCTGGCTGCCTGCCCTTCCCAAACTCTGGCCAGAAAGCTGAGTGACAAGTGTCACCTAACTGTCCAAATAAATAGTTCCTTTTGAGCTGAAGTGTGTACCCTACTGTACTCATGATGAATAGGCAGCATTACAACATCTTGAAAATGCAAATGCTCACAGTAAGCACTGAGGTGAGGCTGAACAGTGAGTTGATTATGGCTAAAATCAGTGATTGCTTTGTGAGAAGACACAGAGCCAAGAGAGTGAAATGCTGGGCTTTTATTCCTCCACAAATGGAGGAAGAAATAAAAATGGAGTCCCTGTGTGTCTTGGCTGTTGTCTGTATATAAATGTACTATTGCACTGTGTAGCTGCCTCCACACATACACTTTTATCATGACATTAATTTCATCCTTCTGTGGAGAATAATTACATTACATGTTAATACTATCAGTAGTTTGCACTATTAACATTCTATTATACTCCCATAAAATCCAATGACAATTTCATAGTTAGAATAAATAACTCTATACCTCCAATCTAAATCTATATGACCAAAGAGCATTTTTTGCTGCTAGCATGAAGCATTTCCTAGGATTTTAGAAGATTTTTTTTTTCCCAGCAGCATGCAGTCCAAAGCCCAACATTGATTGAACAGAGCCTGTATGTTGGAGGGAGTGCCAGGCAGCCCTCTCACAACTGGATGTTGCCTTGTGCTGCTGTCTTTTGTGATGCAGCTTTTACTTCCACAGTTATGATTAGTTATGCTATGGCTGTGACCAAATACACCTAGTTGATGCATTTGCAGTTTTGGTTAAACACATAAGGGGCTTAACAGTGTGATGAGAACTTAGTATTTCAATTTGCATAGCTTTTAGTATATGCAGAAATGACATGCTTCTGTGCATCTCCAATCTTTTAAGCATTGTAGCCTTTTTATTTTGTTGCTCGGAGTAAACACTGGGCTCTGTGTATCCATCCTGCTCTCCATCTGGTATTCTGAGACTGCAAGCAGTAGTAAAGGTGGGGCTACAGACTTCAAAGATACTCATACATCTTGAAACTAAGCACTGTGCTAAACTCCCTTTAATGCCTCTATGGGAAAGTGTCTCCATTTGTCATCCCATGTATTTTCTTTGCTATTTAAAGTATTGCTTAACAGTACACTAAGCTGGTGGAAAACTATTTGCTTTGTTGGGTTAGTTCTACTTGGGCTTAATGCAGGGCTGGGTAAGCACCAGAGCCTGCGCACGGGAGCGAGCGGGACCAGGAGCAGCCGGAGTGGGAGGAAGAGGGACTGGGGCACCCAGCAGGCAGTGGGGTTTCCATTGCTGGGAGTTGGTTATCAGTCCAGCTGAGGGGACAAATCCTTGGCTGGCTGGGAGGTGTTGAGGCAGGGCTGTAACGGGACTTGCACTTCATCAATTGCATAAACACCCTGTGAGTAAGTGGGGTCTGTATCTCTGAAGTATTTTCAGACCTTGTAAATCCCCATCCCTATCTCCTTTGCTTAAGTCCTACTCCTTTTAGACTGTTCTTCCCAACTCTATGCTTTCTCTCCTATCTCAGCAATTGGAACACCTTCTTGCAATCATATCATCTTATTTCTTGTCTTCTCTTTCTTCTGTGATTCTCTCAACTCTGTAATCACTCTTTTAACAAGCCCTCTGGAAACTTGTTTCCTTACTGATGTTCTCTTACTGATTTTTGAAGGGCTCTTCCAGGCTTTGGCTTTTATTTCCTTCCCTGATTTCTCTACACTTAATCTCTGGACAGCCTCCTACCAGAAACAGATATGTAGAATTCATTATTTTGCTAGCAAGTCATAGAACTACCATGCATCTACTGCCATTGTCTTCCTGCTTTCACTTTGTCTACTTTTTGAAAAAAACCCATTCTTTCCCATTTATTAAATCTGGGCCACCACACATTCAGGAATGCAGAAGTCATGAGATTAGAAGGATAACCACTCCTTTATTCTGATTGTTTATCTGGACCTTAAAGTCAACTTCCTTTAGAGCATGATTTTTTAAATTTGAGGTTGTTGTTCCCTCCTCGTTTGTAACTACAGACCAAATGCCTTGTAAGAATTTGTCTTTCTTAGAGATGTTCTTTCTTTTTCTCCACAGTGCATGGTGACATTTTTTGTGTCTTTCTAGCTTCTGTGGTTTTGTAGAGCAACCAAGAAATTTCCCTCTGGTCATACTTTAATACCATCTGGGCTCCTGTGTGCTTTCTTGGCTGCTGCCCTATTTCTGCAAGATACCCCAAGCAAGAAATCGGGTTTAGAGGTAGGTTCCTGAAAATGAAAGTGATAAGACTGACAAGATTATCTTCCAGTTCATAGTCTAGTTATCACTAACTTCACTGTTTTA
This sequence comes from Taeniopygia guttata, assembly GCF_048771995.1. Taxonomy (NCBI): domain Eukaryota; kingdom Metazoa; phylum Chordata; class Aves; order Passeriformes; family Estrildidae; genus Taeniopygia; species Taeniopygia guttata. The sequence continues at coordinate 130,239,894 of NC_133026.1, forward strand.
CCTGTGCTGGTGCAGTGGTCAGGAGCCCTACTGTTGCAGTAGGACTTCTCTTGTGCAAGTGAAAGGTTGGTGAAAGTCTTTGTGGACAATCTGTTTGATGCAGCCCCAAATTTCTCCTCTATGCTCTCTCCGCTGTCTTCCTGCAAGATGGGATCAGGGTGGCCGGGGCTCTTGCATGAACAGCCTTGGTACAACCCTGCCTGCTGTTACACAGTTTAACCCCTTATACAAGTGGCTGCTCTCAACCCCATATGCAATTTTTTACTTGCAGTATCCCTGGAGGAAAAGCTAGAAGACTTTAAATGCTATGTTTTCATTGGAATAAAGGTGATTTTTCAAAGGTGACATTTTAACATATGGTGGAAAATGTCAAGGCTTCTGCTAGTGCTTAACTGTAATATGGCATTGATGTGGAGGATGGCATTGTCAAAAAATAAACTGCAATCCTAAAGGATGTATGTGGCCAGCAGTTACACTTATTCCAAGGTCTTTTTTAAAATCATACTATTCATGAACCATGCATGACTCAAGCCTGCCATACAGGAGAACTGTTTTATCTCTCCTTCCAGTTACAGTATTTATAACAAATATATTTATAACAAATATAAATATATCACACTATATATTTAATATAAATATATACAATTGTATTTTCCAAAGACCCGCACTTATGTAAAACTACTCTTGATCATCAGAAACGGAGTGCCCACTGCATGCTACCCAAAAGACTTCATAGCATTGAAAAAGTCAGGCATTAGACCTCCTCGTGAGGCAGCCCGGTACAGCAATTTGAGAACTGCTTTTCATTTAGGAAGGCTGAAGAAGAAGGGATTTGAGCAAACTAATTCCATACATTCAGGACTAGAAAAATGCTGGTCCATAAATTAAACCTTTTCAGAGAAGTCAAATTCTACTCACTTTGCTGGAAGCACAACTCTGTTTCCAGCCAAAGGAATGAGCATGGTTGATTCCTCCACATACAGCTTTTTGAGTTGGAAATTCAAACATGAGAGAAAGTATCTCCTGATTCTTCTGTAGAGGAACCATTTTCCCTGCACTGATGTGAGCTGGGCTGTACCAGTATGAGTAAGGACAACACTTGATTTGGCCTTGTGTTCGTGCTTATTATATTGCCCCTATTCACAGAGTGGAAACTTGCTGGATTTTTTCCATTAGGAGGAGAAATTGATGATAGGAGTCAGGAATGTCTTTGGTTTATTTACAAAGCATGTACTCAGAATCTTGTTTCTCTGAATGCAGCAGAAACAAACAACAGGCATTTCTCTTACTCAGAGTTTCCAAGCCTGAGTCTGTAGCGCGGCGTGTATTCCGTAGAGGCGTGCTGCTTGGGCCTGGGCCCCTGGCAGGGCTCTGCTTCCCTGGCTGCTGCTCCTGCAGGGCACTGAGGTGGGACATGCACATGCACATGCACACCCAAGCCTCCCCCTCCCCACGTCCTACCAGCTGGCTTCCTAACCCCCACATGCCATGGGGCATCCTGGTCAAGTCCAGCCTTCCTCTGGCTGAGCTCTGTCACCATCCAGAGCATCTTCAGTTCTTTCCAGCCTTCTGCTCCTGAAGGGGCTGGAATGTTCTTTTCATTTAACTTGAAGGACAGACACGTGCTGTAGCTTTTCGGAGGTATGTAACTGTTGATTAAAAAACTGAACTGCCATGACAAGTCCATATAAATACAACCCACATGTGCACACGCACACACAGGCACCCTCCTGCATGCACATATGCAGAAACTCCAAGCCTTTGGAGGAGCTGAGTAATGTGTAATATAACAAAATTCTAAAATTGTTCATCGTTGTCTAAATAATTTATAATTTTCAGTTCCTTTATTGTAGGCCCAGTTCCACACTAGTTCTACAACCAAACGGCTTATCTCAGGTCTGTGGCATGAGTTTTATCAAAGGGAAATAGGTAAATGACAGTGAAAAATTTTGACATTTTTGAATGCCTACAACAAGACAATGTTCTCACATTTCAAACAAAGGCTAATTTTTATGGGATTAATACAGTCACTCTTGAGCTCTGGTGATCACACTTTGATAGGAGGGTGCAATGGATAATGTCAAAGATTTTCATTCCATGAAAAAAATTCTGCAATAATTTCAAACTAAAAAGGTGGAGACAATGAGCAGGCAGAGTTCTTTAGTAATATTTGCTTGTAGCAAAGAACATTAGAATGGTTGTAAGTGCAAGTGAGGCTAAAAGCAGACTCTCACCAGAGACCACTGCACAGAAAGTGGAAAGGTGATAGAAGAAAATGTTCTCATAGCACTGTAACTTTGTAGTATTTCCATCCTTTCTTCTCAGGACAATCTGCTTATAACCTGGATTGCACAACGGTTCCTCTTTTCTCTGATCTCAACAATTCCCCGATCTCTGTAATTTGTGAATTTTCATATGTAAAATTGATCTGATTAATTCTATTTAAAGTACATGTACAATTCTAAAACAACTTAAAAACTATTGCTAGGGTGGGATAAGCATTAAATTGATCACATTTACATCAAATAAGAGAATAGCTAGTAGTTTATGAAACAGATCCTTTGAACCTGATGTTGGACCAATGAGAAAGGGCTGTTTTCAATGATTCTTTTCATATGTTTATTGGATGCACACATTGCTTATATCTGTCAATAACACTGAGAGCTATGACTAGATAGGGCAAAATAAACATTTTTAAACATGAACAGACTGCATTGGTAGCAATGGAATGCATCTAGTTAGCTAAAGACCTTGTCCTCAGGCGCTGAAGGGATCATAATTACAGTTGCAACTCCACCTTCTGGCTTATTTTGCTCTAAGGAGTCCAAGATTTTGGATCTTTTATTTGGATAAATGTGGATACTTCCTTCAGGGTTAGAAAAAGGGAAAAATTGACAGCTACATTCCAAAGAAAGCTTAGCTAGATGGAAAATGACTTCTTTCGATACTAACGTGCTCTTTGTTTAGTGGTGCAAATCATTATCATAATTTTTAAAATGTGTAACTAGAATAAACACTGAATATGAAAGCAAAGTTGAAAGCAAAATCTTCATGAGCTGAAGATTTCCATATGAAAATAAATGTATATGTGTGAAATCTTTTTTTTTTTTAACAACCTTCAACAAGTGTATGAGAAAAATACTGTGGAAAATGCTTCTTACCAGAGGCATTTGGGCTACTTTAAAGGAACACACAAAGAGTAAATTAATCACATAGGGATGGAGAGTGAAAAAGCAGATACATCCTTGACTAACTTTGTTCTGTGATAGCAAAGAGTCTCAAGTTTTCCATAACTGTCTCCATATTTGTAAAGCTAGAGTACTGCCTCAGACACTCTTCTATAATACAGACAGTGTTTTTAACATATAGTATTCCTCTTCACCACACCTATCTGTAACAACCAATTTTGTGATTACTCTCAGTGGCTTCAGAGCAACATTCAAACTCATATGTCCCTGGTCAGGAGGGTTTTAAGCATACAGCTCTCTATTGAAAAAAGAAATATACACAGATTTGGTTATAAACACCTTCCTTCTGCATCCTTAGAAATAAATAGAGACCCGGAGTCATACACAGGATTTAATGGAAAAAAGTTATAACCCCGTGTAAAGACAAGCACCAGCAGTGGAACAGTGATAAATGAAGCTGTTCAGGCTCCCTGGCATGTTGATTCTGTGGAGTACATTTTACTGAAACAGTTTCCATATCATGTTTGGCCTCATGAATGTTCAGTGGTAGAGGCCAAATTCTGTCTTCAATCCAAACTCTGCAATTCCCTTCAACCACGTTGCAGCTTTCATCTGTTTTCTTGCATCAGATTCTTTCACAGGAGTTGAGCTGTGCCAAGCATCTTGAAGTTGTATTACCAAGAATGTTTCAAGCACAAATCTCTTAGCCTCATCACTGAACATAAGTGCCTTTACCCAAGTGCAGAAAAGGTTTCTTTGCCTTGAATTCAAGGAAAAAACTGGCAGTTTTTGCACCATTTTGAGTCAAGATCTTGGCCTTTGAAGCTGTGGCATAAACATAGGTGTTGAACCAAAGCAGGATTTGGACTGTGGAAGAGGAATCAGTGTCTGTAGGAATCTGTGAAATGTTTCCATGTGAAGAGAACATTCTCCAGTATGTCCCATGATTGGCCCATCCGCAGGGCTTGGGAAAAACAGCATCTTGATTTTCTCCACTACGACCCACATTCACAGACTGAAATTACGGCTGTGCCCTGGTGTGAATGGTTTTCACCCCCTCCGTCCCTGGGGTGTCTTTCCCTTTCCCTTCTTGTGAGCAGAAATTAACGGGAGAGGAGGAGAACTTTTGTTAGTTTTGGCTCAGGGCTGACTGGAGCACTAACAGACTGACCAAAACGTCAAGATCTCCCCGGAGGAGAAAGGACTAACCAAAACAAAAACCTGGTGATGAGCAAAATCAAAACCAGGCAGGAGTGTGGGCTCCTGCATTTGAGGGCTCACGTGTAGATCGGGAAGGTATCAGGTGACAACACCAAGCAGTGGACTCCAAAAAATGCCCAGTAGGCTGCAAGTATGTGGTGTACCACTCACTTTTTTACTTTTCCTTCACTAGACTGCTGCACCTCGAGAAAAATCTTTCCTGGGATCAAGTCCTGCACTCCCCTACCCCACTGCACCCGGCAGCAAGCGTGTGCTCGAGGGGCACGGCCCTGTGCTGCTGTCCTGCTCCCTGGCACAGGGCCTGGCTGGGCTCCAGGGAAAGCTCTTTCCTCTCCTTGCCAGTACCAGAACAGCCTCTGCCTAGACCTGGAAGATGAGAAAAAGCTTTTTGCAGTGCTGCCATGTCACCAATCCCAGTGTAGACCAGCCAGTGCAGGAACACTGCCCTGCTGGTTCTGGGACATTTAGCAGGTCATGGGCTTGTTTTTGGGGTGCTCAAGCACATTCCTAACTGGAGCCTCTTTTTAAGAGAAGGTTCAGGCTAGGGATGGGAATGAGTGGGAGATGGAAGGAGGAAGCCAACAAGAAAAAGCAGCTGAGGAACAGCAAGGAAATGAAGAAGATATTTTGTCTTTTCCTGCTGCAAATGGGACCACTTCACTTACAGAAGAAACATCTGAGAAATAATTTAAAAATACTGTCTCAAAACAGTTAGGACTAGTAGACATCAGTCAGGGGAAATCTGTCTTTAAGTTTGAGACTCTGGAACTGTATTTCTATTGTGTTTGAACCAGTTCAGTCAACCCTACTTAATTTCTATTGTTGAGGGAGTCTAAAATAGGCAGGAAAACAAGAAATAAACAGTCTACTGGAGAGATATGCTGAGAAAGAAAAGATCATTTTGAGAACAGGACTCAAATAGTGGAGATCTCACAGGAAGAGTATAGAATGTACCCAGTGAAGCAATTTTGGGGACTTTTTTTCTCTTTTCTCTTTTTTCTTTTGTCTTTTTTTTTTTCTTTTTTCTTTTTCTTTCTTTTTTCTTTTGTCTTTTTTTTTTTCTTTTTTCTTTTTTCTTTTTTTTCTTTTTTCTTTTTTCTTTTTTCTTTTTTTCCTTTTTCTTTTTTCTTTTTTCTTTTTTCTTTTTTCTTTTGAGAATTTGTCATCAGCCTATTGTAACCATCCACCTGTACAGTAACAGTAAATACACTGGGCATACCAAACTAATCTTCTGACTTCTCTTTGCGTCACCCTTATAGGGAAAATGCCACAAGAGAAATTTATCTGACATGTTGTCATTTCTCTTTGAATTTTAAACCTGTCCAAAATGAAAAAGTGAAGCAGTTTGTTTGAGTTGCAGAAGGGGTTTTGGCTTACTCCCCATGAAAATATGATTATAAATTCCTCCTGCATTTACTGTTGGCATATTATAAACAATTGAGTCCACTGATTACTGGGTTATATAAGAATTTTCATGTTATTTGAGACCTAATTCATCAGGTGCCCTATGAAAGTGTCATAGATATTTTTTAACATCTAAAATTCAAACTAAAAGAAACTTTTTCTGTTCTGTGTGATTTTTATTATTAGCCTGGGAAAGAGGAAAGAAAACTGTAGGAGTTCTTGCCTCATACGCCAAGATGATTGCTTTCAGTGTAATTTTTACCCATTTGCAGCTGGCCTGTGAGCATTCCTGCTCTGTGACAGTGTTGTCCTCATCCAGATATTCAAAAATTTCAGTGTCCTTATTTAAACCTCTGGGGTTCAGCCTCTGCCTTTGATTCTAGATTTTGAAAGTCTTGGTATCTATTCCAAAGCTTCTTGGCAAATTGTAGGGCATGAAAAAAGCTGCATTTTGACCACCGTATTTTACTTTAGTGTGGAACACTGAATTACCTGTCATAGATGGGGAAAAAACATGGAAATTAATGTAATCCACTTATTAGTTTATGGTCACATAAACTAATAAAAATCACAACACTCAAGGGAGTGTTCCAAAACCAGAATGCTGAATTTGGTATTTCTGTGAGTTAACAGAAAAATATGACTTTCCATTAACTATATGCCCAGAAGTACCAAAAATTTTGATAAACTCATCAAGGATGCAGAACAGTCACATACAAAAATATTCATTTAAGACATATTACAAATAATTTTTTTGGGGTGGAAAGCTTTCTGAGCTCTTCAAAACACAATTCCAGAAGAGACTGTTGGCATGAGGATGACCCAGCTGCAGAATCTAATTTCAGAAAATATTGCTACCCACACTGTATATAGTTCTATGCATTCTATTATATTCTATGGTATTTGTCATATTCTGACATATTCTTCAAACTATATTTTTGCCTATTACTGCTATACTGAGGCAAACCTGTATCTCACTGGTTTGGGTAGGCGAGAGTAAAGGTGTTGCAAACTTCCTTTCTCTGCCAGTTTCTCATAGGTTTAAAGGTTTCTTTAAAGAGAAAGTAAAGCATGTACATTTTGTAGTTACAGCAAATTGGACCCATATTGTACCTGAAGTCTGCTTCAGCTTGATTATGAAAGGAACCTTGATATTAATAAGAGAGATTCTCTGAGTGAACTAGCATTCTTCACTCTTTCAGTTTGACTTGTCAGTTATGCGACAGTTTTCTGATATAAGGATATTTTCCTAGACAGAAGGCTGTGGAGACCATAATGCTTTTTTGCTGGACTCATGGAACACCCATCAGTATTTGAACCTTTTTAGATGACAGTGGATTTTCAACATACAACAAGCTCATACTGCAAGATATTTAGAATCTATACCATTTGATAAAAGTGCAAGTGAGACATAATGTAAAACTTTTTAAACTGATAGTTCAGGAATTGATTACTCATTGATAAGAGGCTCATACAGCAAAGTAAGAACACACTGAAGAAGAAGGTTATTAGATTAATTTCTACAGCAGGATTTGTGACCTACAACATTAAAAAAAGCAGCAAATCCTGTGTCCCAACTTTGGTTCCATTATCAGCCATTTAATGGTATTGTTTATAAATACAATCATTATTTGTACAAGTGTCACTTAGAAGCTTTAAATATGAGATCACAGTTGAGTCATTTCATCTACAGGATTCAGTTTCCCAATCTCATAGTAATATTTTAGAGCCATGTTGTTAGGAAGGCTTAGCAATGTTTGCCGAGCCCTTTGAAGAAATGAAGCAACATATTAAGGTATAACGAGGGTTGTTATTTTTTAAAAATCGTAATTTTTTTTCAAAAGCAAACAATTTTGGCAACGTGATAAAAGGCAGGAAGAAAGAGGTAGTGTAGGACTGAAGACAGTAGGTTCATTTTTTTCCTCACTAAACAGTAAACTCTTTAAGGAGCACTGCATGCTTTTCATTCTCATTGTTCTATCACCCAGCCTCTTGCACTCAAGAGCAGTCATTTCATATCTGTATTTACACTTCTCAAACCATAGTCTGTACTCATGCTTTTCAGCACTTTATACATTTATTTAAGGATCAACTTGAAGCACTTATTTCTCCTATTGAGAAAACACATCACATACACACATCACAGCCGGCAACTGCAAAACTACTATAAATCATAAAATATCACTGACATTCCCCTTTAATCTTCTGATAGATGCTCTTTTTAGGTGTTTTGCCTTTATTTATGTTGCTTTGTTACTTCTTCCTTAGGATTGAAATACATAATCTTTAATTTCTTTTCTCAGCCAATAGATTTTTTTACTCCTGATAAAAACAACAGTGTGATTGTAAGTTATTGGTGCAAGCAAGTCCACTCATGGATCTTTGAAAATCAAAAACTGTACCACAAAGTCAACTCCTTTACCAAAAGGCAATGCCCATATCAAAACCATTGGTCTTACATTATGTCTATCAGTAATATATTTCCTGTAAATTTTGTTTGCCTAAGCACCAGTTTGGGAATGGAAAACATGAAGGTACAACTCAAAGCATGAGATTTGTGTGATGTGAGGGAGAGGATAAAATGTTGACTTCGTTTTCTGTGGTTTTAAGCTGAATTCAAGTAGTATAAAATAAGAGTCCAAGTGAGAGAAAGAAAATAATTCAGTCTAGAGAAAAAGACATAACACAGAAGAGACAGTATCAGAAATAGAAGGGGGTGTCTAGAGGAGATGTCAGTGAGAAATTTCATAGGCAGACAGAAGTGGGATGAGATTTGGAGTGTAGTGCTGTAGAGATGCAGTCAGGACCATTAAAATTAAAAAAAAGCAAGACCCAAAGCAAATGCTATTAGTTTTGAGCTCTGCTGGTAATTCTGCAGCATACTTAAACTTCATCCACAAGTTGCTGCTTGTTGGCTCATCAAGTTGATCCACTTACGTTTTTAATCACCTCTATTGCTGATGATAAGCATGTAAATATTTTGTGGCAATATTTTGTGACAACTACTTCCCATCGTTGAAAATATGATCTAGCTCTGACGAAAAGGTGATTAATGAGACTCCACAGCTCTTCTGAAATTTCTTTTGTTATGACTACAAAAAATATAAATATAATTTTAAAAAAATATGCTAATTCCAGATGAACTTTAAAAAATAAGTAACAAAGAGTCGGATTGGGAGAGTTTGGGTAAATTTAGCTGGTGTGAATCAGTGGCTAACATGAAACTGCTGGATTTAATATTTGGTATTCCACCAAACTTCTTTCTGTTTTCTGCTTCAAGTCACCATTAAGTGCATTGCTTGTTTTTAACTACCTAGTTCCTAAAAGCTGTACATTACTTTAAATTATTTGTTCTGTGAATCTGGTCACAACATACTGTCTGGACTGTGCATGAAAAATATGCTGGAGATAAACTGTTTGTCTTTCTGTCTAATAACAAAAGGTTCAGCTCTGTAAATAAAGTTAAGAGAGTCTATCTGAAATAGGAATTTAGCTCATTTTAAAAGCCACTTTCTGAAAAGATTCATTTCCTATCTCTAAAGGTGAAATGGGCTCTTCTTGGATTAGAAAATACTGTCTTCTTCAATGTTTGCAGGATTATGTCTCCACTGTGTGAACCCAATATTCACAGAGGATTGTGTAATGGTAAAAGTATTTGCCTGGAACAGCCAGTTTTATGATTGACTGATTATATTCTACTGAAGATTGAAGTGAAGATAATATTTTCAAAAGAAAAATATTGCTGGCACTTGACTACCTGTTCTGTACAGCATTTATTCGCACTTGTCAACTAACCAAAATAAAACCTTTAATAGTGCCAATTTGTGACCTTCTTTGCCGTAAAATACTCTGTTACTAAATCAGCACTTCTCTGCTGCCTGTGTTTGTCTTAAACCTTTTTGTGAAACAGTATCTACCCCCTTAGAGCCATTTACTGCTCTTGCTGTGTACGCAATGAGAGTTCTGTGCAAAGATCAAGGGGACATTAGGTGTAGTTACATCCAGGTGATAGTGATGCAGGGTTTACTTTAGGGTTGCTCATTTATTAGGATACATGTTGTGTGTTCTTACTGAAAGACAGCTCAGCGGTATTGGAGCCTGAACTCATTGTTCTCAACATTTAAACACTTTTTACGCGGAATAGTTGGGAAGAGCTGGGTAAATGTTTTGAGGTTTTTTAAGGTAATGAGTGAAAGACACATGAAACTAGAGTTATGTTTTACCAGCTTAATACAGCCATAAACTGTGCTGCCTGATTTATAATGAGAAGATGTTACATTTCTTATAATAATCTGTGATGAATAGGAAGTGTTTTTGCCTATGGCTATACTGTGCTAGAGTCTGATTATATCAGAGCTCATAAATGAAAAAGTCAGAAGGGGCCACTGTGATCATCTGGCTTGGCCTCTTTTATAATACAAGCCATGGGACTTCCCTGAATTAATTCCTGTTTGAACTGGAGCAAAAGTTTAGAGAAGCAGCCAATCTCAGTTAAAATATTTCCAGTGATGAAGAGCCCACAGCAACCCTTAGTGAATTGTTTCAAAGAAAAGCTATCTTTGCCCTTACATTTTTGAGCCTTATTTTTATTTTGAATTTCCCTTAATTCAGCTTTCAGCAATTAAATCTTATTATGCCTTTGTCTGCTAGACTAACTCTTAGTTATCAAAATCATATTCTTGCCATAGATACTTACAGTCTGTGATCATCTCAACTCTTAGCCTCTTCTTTTCTAAAACAACATATGAAACTCTCAGAGTATGCTATAAATTTTTTCTAGTGGCTTAAGCAGTTCCATGGCTCTTCTTCATAGTCTGTGTAATCCCTTAGCATCCTCTATGGATTGAAAACATGAAGAATGGTCTGAAGCCCATCATGAGTCCTACCAATGCTAAGTGTAGCAGCAACATTGTCTTCCTTGCTCTTCATTCATGCTCCTGAATCCCTTGCATCCTTTCTGGCTGCATTGCTCATTGGGAGGTTATATGCAGGAAGTTACTGACCATCAACGTTTAGAGGTTAAGTCAAAGTTAGAAATATACTGAGTAACTTAGAAGTAAAAAAAAAAAAAAAAAAAAAAAAAAAAAAAAAAAAATCAGAAGATATTTTAGCTTCCTTATGTAGGACCAACTTATATCCAAGCTGAACATATCTGGACACAGGTGCAGGAAAAAATTCCACTCACTTCCTGCCTCTCTTCTATGGTTGTGTGCAATAGCTTTAATGGTTAGAGAAGCAACAAGGTTGAGCTTCAGGTGCTCCACTCCAGAGCACATCAGCTGGTGAAGGGAAGTGAGGAGAGAAGGAGGTGGGGGGCCCCACCCACAGCAGAACTTGCTACCCATCTCTCCACAGTGCTGTGGAGGTGGGCCAAGGGGAGGTAGGTCCTCTGGCATTCCCTCCATGAACATCACCAGGTCCACAAGGTTGTAAGGAAGGAGGACATGGAGAGGCAAAGAGGTGCCTGGAAGTGGATTTCTCCAAATCTACTTGACTGTGAAAGCCCGGGTTCATTCAGTTTTTAAAGCAAGGGTAGCGAGATAGTCAAGACCATTCAATAGCCTAGCAGTATTCCTTCAGCCTTGCATGCTGTTTTCTCTAACTAGCTTCCTCAAAGTAATTTTACACTTCATCTTGGAGAATGAGTAAACATCCTCACACCACTTTAGGCAGTATCATCAGTAGTTTGTATAACTTGCATAGCTACCTATATAGAGCAGCCACTCACCCCCAGGAGATTAGTGAAGGTTATGCTAAACCTCTTTCCTGTGTATAGCCTCTGTTGTTACATGAAATACTTATATAAAATCTCATGTAGGTATTGTTGCTGGTGCTTCCTTTGCCTTTATTGTGGCAGCATAGGTGGGCTTTCAGTTTGTAAATACTGCTGATATCAGCAGACAGTACAGGGTAAAAATTGACATATTTTATACAGTAAATTAACTTGTGACAATGTCCCCATAGGAACTATACTTATACTAATGCTCCGTTTACACATTTATTTAAGATACCAAAATTAATTGCAAATACCACAGCCAATTTATGTATTCAGCATTCTGTTACACACCCTTGAAGTCTGAAATTCATTAACAACATACATATTTTAACACACTAGTCTGTCTCTTTCTCTTTTCTTAACTGTGTGCAGGATCTAAGATATTTTCCTCGGGGCTTGGATAGGTGTTGCTCCACACTGTGCTGTAGCACAGGGTCTTAGATATACCCCGTAGGAGTTTAATGAATGTTTATCTTCTGATAGTGCCAAGAGGCTGTCTTGCAGTCAATCCTTCCGGTGGCTATAATTGCTCAATGCAGTGCTGATCATATCTCAGTGAAGGTGGATCTTACTCTCCTTCATAGCAATGTCAATGTCCCAGTGTTGTAGTAACATTGTCTCAGAGAAACACATGCTCGCCCACTGCCGTATCAACAAGAATTTCCTTTTTCAATGCCCTGAATTTTGTCAAGGTTATAGTTTGTACTGGGGAGATCCCCAGTTACAACAAAGTCTCCTGCTTAGAAGGCAGTCAGGGTTTTGGCTGTAGTGAATTCTCATCTTTTCACATGCACTGTTCTTCCTCATCCTCTCACCACCACTAGTGACAGTGGTGGTGGAGCTGTGAATGTAGAAATATGCAGACAATATTGTGTGCAGCAGCAGGATGTTGTTCAGGCTCTTGGTACAGCATTTCTTTATCCAGGAAGGACTGGATGTATTTTTTCTTTGCCTTTTGCAGAGATAGGGTCTCACACCCTGTTGAGGTCATTGCAACCACCCAAGCTAATGTATTCATGGGTTAAGTTCCCATCTTTTAGTTGGGAAACAGTTAAATTCACAACATGCAGCTCGAAAAAAAAGAAATATGTGCTAAATTTACACTCAGCTGTGACAGTGCTGTAACTTCACATTTACAAGAGATGTACAAATACTTACAATTGTCTAGCTCAAAATTATAACTTTGCAGAGCATTTTCTCAGAAAGTCCCTTCCTATTATGCTCCAAGGCCTCCTAGGGATGCTGCAGTTTTTCATAGTGTCATTTGCTGTTTGGACCACACTTCCCCACATGCCTCACATCTGCTTAGCAGGCTCCTGGATATCCTTGATATAGTTTGGCCAGTCTGCTGTGCTCTCCAGATACAGAATTCTCTTCCAAAATGGCTCTATGTTATTCTTAAGAGTTTCTATTTTCAGTCATCCAAATGCCCTTACATACACTATCTTCTGTGCCCAATTAGTCTTGATAGCTCCAATATTTTTGTGAAACTAGCAAAATTCTTCCCTGATGTCTGGCTACCCTATCAAAAATCTAGGATGCAAGCACTTGTAAATCTTTGTCTTGTGAAGCTTGTTTTCAGATATTTTCCAAATCCCTGCCTTGAAACCATCTGTATAAGAATAAAAAAAAAAAAAGAAAAATAAAAAAGAAAAATAAAAAAAGAAAGCTAAAACTATCCACTTTGCACGTATATTGAACAGAAGCTTTTTTAAAATCCCTGGTTAAAAATGCTATATGACTGGATTTTCTATCTGTAAGAGTACTTCTTGCTCATTTTCACTGTTCTCATGCTGCAGGACTTCTATAGCTAAAAATTAATTCTTGTTATACAAAAGTAGAATTGCTTTGCACAGTCAGAAGCTTTTGTTAAAAGTTGTTTATGACTTTCTACACCTAAACTTACACACACAACTCTATGGCCAGACACTCTTCCAAAAAAAGCTATGGAATATTTCTATCCTCAGTGCAATGCCTCAGTTTGGTTTCAAGTGCATCATATTATTTACTTGCTTATTGATTTTAGTTATTGCAGTTAAAGATGTGAGATATGTTCCCTGATAGATATGATGGCAGCATTATGCTGAAGTTTCTTTCTATAGCACCTTTCTTCAGTAGCTGCACCAAGGGTTTCCTATGCATTCAAGATTCTTGGAATAAATATCAATAGATATTTTTATAATCTAATAAGAGAAATGAGAGAAAATAGTAATGAAAAGCATAAATATAAGTAATCCAAATGTATGTAAACAAGATGATAAGAATATAAAATGAGAATGGAATGGAAAAAAGGAGACAGCAGTCAGCTTTTTTCTTTCCTCTGCACTTCCTCCTCCTGGCTGCCACCGCTCCCTGGGAGTCAGATCTCGTTAACATTGCCTCCCCACTGAGCCCAGCAGTGATCCCTCAGCTTGCAGGGAGCCACGTCAGCATCTGGCATGGCACAGATCCCTGCTGTGCAAATGAGCCAGACAGGGGCTGGCAGAGGATGGCGTAAGGCAGAACTCGTTTGTTCAGGCACATTTCTACCACTTATCAGTCATGCCAGCTCAGGCACAAGTTTCTTCATCAGCACTGGAGACATATTCTAGGCTTGTGGACCTTATTTAATGCATGAGACTAAACAGTGATCTTGTGGGGCTTTCTGTGAGGTCAGATGTCAGTGACACTGTGCATGCCTGCTTTCTCACACACATACAGGAGGAAGCCACTACTATGAAGATTTTAAACCGAAGCAGTACCAAGCCCGAAACAAAGACCGCTGGACAGTCTGTTCTGTGGCATAACTGGCATACAGGTGAATCAGCCTGGAAACTGCTTAATGTAAGAGAAATGAGGTGACTGTAAAAACAATGTGACATCATTTTATGCAAATAATAACTTGATGCTTAGAATGTGATGGTATTTCATTATGAAATGATACAAACACTTAATTGATAGTTTGGTTCAACTGCTACCAAAGACTGGCCAAAGATGGCTGGAAGACAAGCACATGCTCTCAGAGTTGCTATCCAAGTCTATCTGATTTCTACTCCTGCTTTATTTGTAAGACCAAAAACACTGACTTTCCTGGGGCACAAATAAGGTGCAGGTCTTTCAGCATTGCTTGCTGATAGACATTGAGAACTTCCCTGGCTGGCATAATGACCTGGAAACACTATGGAGATCCTGAAACTAAGAAAGCGACAGATCTGCATAGGAACTCCATATTAAATTGGGTTCTCAGCACATATGACTTTCCACCTCAGTTCCATTGTTTTCCCCATTGTCCATTATTAGGAAAAGCTTCAGCATCCTCAGAAGAAAGCTGCCTTGTATTTTAATCAGATGCCCATGTTTGATCTGAGGAATTGAAACCCTGGGACACACTGAGCATGCATGCACCCACCAGTAAGTCTAACTGCAGTCTGAAGAGTGGAATAGTTCCTTTTTCCTTGTAAAAATTTCCCAGTGAAGCTGAGGAGTAAGATTGATTGATATTAGGTTGAGCCGGGAGCCTGAGAACAGCTTGAGGGCTGAAGGCATGTGTAGGTTGGATCACGGGGTTTAACTGTGTAGTGGCAGGCCTTGAATAGAGAGGACAATGGACAGGTCTGATAAACAGTAGTCAAGATTCAGGTTTTAAGCACCTCAGTGATCAACAAATGGAAGTCTCATGGGAGCTGAGAGGGTCTTGGTGAGAAGAAAACTTCAGATGCCAAGTGCCACGACTCTGAAGGGCTGTTGGCAAAGTACACCTTGAAACGCTTCTGCTCTATCTCCACTGGGTAGCTGGGCTGTGCCTTGTGCTGGGGCTCTGGCTCTCCACTCACACAGGTACAGGGCCCAGCCAGGCTGAACCATGGCCTCTGCAAGTGCTTGCCTTCCCTCATTGCAGCTGCAACACTGGGAGAGCACTGCTGACTGGCAGGCAGGCTGCAGAAAAGGGTTCCAGCACAAAGGCTGGAAGTCATGTCTCCATATTGTCATTAGCTGGGTGGGCAAGAGCAGAGGAAATTACTTGAAAAAAAGTTAAAATCATTTTCCCTGAGTCCTGATAAAATCAGATTCTCTATGTGTGTCAGTGTTTCTGTGCCACTTAACTAGCCCTGAAGAAGGTTTGGTAGCATTGTACCCTTTACACCTCAATCATAAGTCACATAAGAATCAATAGTTAGGGCTGTTTTTTGCACTGCTGTCACGAAACTGCTCTTACCTTAGATTTAAATTTCTTCTCTGACATGCCTGAAGTCAAGAAAAAAGACTAAAATCAAGTGTGATAAGAGCATGCTGTAAGTATTGTCCTCTGAAAAGTCAAACAAGCTTCCTCCTAAGGTCAAGTAAGGATATTTTTCCAACACTGTTGTTCAGCAAGATGTTACCAAAATCTTACTTTTCAAAATAAAGATGCTCTTTTGTTTCTTTCAGGGATAGAAAATTTTAAAACCCTCTCCTGAGAAAATATGGAGAGCTTTTCCAAACTAGAGGAGCAAATCTGTTCCTCACAACACTCACTCAACTACTTTAGTCCAGCTGATACCTTATCACTCAAAATATGAACATCTTTATTTAAAAGTCATCTGAGGATGGATTTGTCATGAAAGGAGGAAAAACATGAGAAGGACGTTGTCTGCACATGTCGAAAAATGATTTAGAAGGAAGTTGGGAAGAAAAATTAAACATCTTACAGTGGGAGTTTATATTACAATTCTCACATAAATTGGGTCTGGCAAGAACCTGTAAAGCAGAGTTTGAGCCTACATGACAAGCACATACAGGGAAAATCTTCATATATCCACATATTTGGTTTAGTTTTGAAGTGCTGGTGCAATTTTTGTGCATAGGAGAGAACAAGAGCACGTGCAAGTGAAAGCAAGAGAGAGTTTCTGTGGCTAAGCCAGCAGGGCATGACTATATAATTTGTCGTGTGGAAGAAGATCTTTGAGCAAAGAAGATCTTTGAGGTGTTGAAAGTATGATGAAATACCTGGGTTAAAAGATTAATACAAAGAGAGCACATGGAGAGTCAGAGTCACGAACACAGGAAGGAGAAGGATCCGCAGGAGTCAGTCAGAGAGACAGGGAGAGCTGCACACAAAAGGCAGAGGAGAAAAGCAGGGCATCAACTATTACCCAGTGTAAGAGGAAACACCTCAAAATGGAAGAAGATAGGATACTTAAATGGAAAGAAAGAATGTGATGACATTGAAGAAATACAAGGAACATAAAGCAAATTAAAAAAAAAATTTTGGTAAGTTGGAAGTTTTCTAGGGTGAGGACGTTTTGTTTGGGGATTATTGCTCTTTTGGTATAAAATGCACTCTAGAGATAGAAAAGTGTCTACAGTCAATACTGTCTGCCTGCTATCTCTGTTACAATTTTGATTTGGTGTTTTTTGTTTTTTTGGTGCATTGTAGCTTTTTGATTGGTTAAATGCTTGATTGCTGTTGTTTTTTTGGGTTTTTTTGTTTTTGTTTGTTTTTGTTGTTTTTTTTTTTGCTTGTTTGGTTTGGGCTTTTTGGTTTGCGGGGGAGGATTTGGTTGGTTTGGTGGGTGGGTGGTGGGCTTTTTTTTGTTTGGACAAAATTTTTTCATTTCCTTACAAGCTCTCTCAAAAAAACAGCTCCTTTTAGCTGTATCTGTGCATCCCTGCTACTGGCTAGCATTCAGACTGTCCCATTCACTATCCAAAAAAGTTTCACAGATTTTGCCACATTAAGATAAATTCTCACTGATTCCTTAAGCAGTTAATTCTCTTCACATCATTTGCAGGGAAAGAAAAGAATAAGGTGTGAATATCTTCTCTCCTGGTCTTGACTGATCTATGTCCATACTATTCTGTCAGGATTTCCACATACAGCTGGATTGTAACCGTAAAAATGCAGTGAAGGAGAGCATGACCTAGAAAAGGGGAGTAAAGAGCTAGGCAGAAAAAAGATGTGCAGATGAATGAAACAAAGCAAGGGCAATCAGGAGAGAGTCTACTAAATGTGGAACAAAAGTAAAGCAGAATATAGAATAAAAACTTGATAGGGAGAGCTAATGAAGTGACATGAAAACTGCAAACAGAGAAAAAATGGAATTGAAAAGAAGAAAATTAGTAAGGAAATGAAAATGTAACAAAATTTGGGCAAGAAATCTAGAACAGTAGGAAGAAACTAAAGAAAACTCTCAGGCAAACTAGAGAAAAGTAGAAAGAAAATAAGTAGAAGAAAAGCAGAAAAATAAGCCAGTGAGTAATTTTTAAAAGAGTAAATATTGACTGAGGTCAGCATCCTTTTATTTATAGGTGTTGTTAGGGAAGAGATGCACTATATATTTATGAAACACCTGGGAGGTTGGAAACAAATGTTGGAAACAGGTACTCCTGGCTGGAAGACATATTTTTGTTTTCCTTAGGCCTTTCATGACACAGTTAGATCTCTGTAGCTAATCAGGCTGCTGCATTACTGATAAGTATATTGACATTGAAAAATAGTGGACATGAGGCACAACAGGTTCAGTGGTGTGTATATAAACATTTCTAGCTACACCCTCATGGGAAAAAGTTCCAACTCTCTCCATGCAGAAAACAAGTCATGACCTTTGAGAAGTAAGCAATAGAGATGATCTAAGCTGCCAGATTTTTATTCCTGTCCAACAGGATGGAAAGGGATGCTGTGGAATTAGAAATTTGGCTTAGTTTCTAGAGCTCCACTTCTATGTGCACACACTTCTATTTATTTTACCACAATGGTTCAGGTATTTGGGCTTTTCTTGGATCAATTTCTAACCAGACTCCTGTCCAGTTATTTTATGCACCCTTTCCCCCAGTTTTGAAATGTTATCTGCATCGATACGTATAGAGCCACTGATTTTGTTAATATATGTAAGTGCTTACCTTTGTTACTAAGGCCTTCTAAATGCTTTAATTCACAGAACAGATTGTTCTTTTGCTGTGAAACCATAATTTTTGTTGGTTAAACACTAGCAGCTGGAGGGACTTTAAGTGTGTTCTAATAGGGACCATGAAACTGCCCTTCTGTTTTACACTTTCTTGTATTTATATTGTCCCCTTATTCCTTGTACTTTACTATTCACAGTATTTAATGTAGATGGTTAAAATGCTTAGAAGAGAGAGGCAGGGCACAGTTTAACCTCTGACAAGGGCAGCATTTTAAAATTCAACCATAAGCATTTAGTTTAGGAAAATCTGTTTCCACTTTCCTGATGAACCCTTAAAAAAAAATTCTGTTTAACTACATACAGCAAAGCCATGATATCAGCCCTGCCACAAAAGGCCAAATCCTGCAGATCCCTATTTGCATGAGAACTCCTTCAAACTGGGAGTCCTTTACAAATGAAAGGAATACAGACGTGATTTTAGGACTTGCAGAATTTGGCCTCCAGCTAATCACTTCGTAAAATTGTGCCTCCACAAAATTTGTGGTCTCGAGTAAAACTTCCTAAGTGGTTCTTGATTCCTTTGCAATAGTATTAAACTCCTTTAGGAAAAAAGAACTGCCAGGTGATGAACTTTCCTGGGATTCAGAATGCTTGCTAAAATGATATCAAAACAATGCCCTAATAGTTGAGTAATGGAATTTAAAAAACCAAAGTTTTACAACAGTGCAACCTAGAGATTAATGAATTAATGCAATTTCCTCTATGCATTAGAATAAGTGTAGAAGACCAATTTGTCTTGGAAAAGCTGATTTCAAATGAAGGATAATCTAGTAATTTTAAATAGGCCAAATTCTGTAGCCTTACTGAAGGAAAATTCTCAATGTTATCGTTTGACATCAAAGGAGTATTATCTGACTCAGGGCTGTAGCTCTGTAAATGATATTACTAAAGATGGCATTTTTATTTGCTTCCAGAAGTATTTTCAGAAGTGAAGCAAGGTTTCCCTTTCCTCTGTTGGAAGCAGAGAGGGATTCCTCTTTTCCAGCTTGTTTGATATGAAGTGCTGCACCACACCACTGCGTCTTGCCTGTTATAACAAGAATGTCTCCTGTGGCTTCAGCAGAAATTTGTGTGTCAGTCCCTCCAGGGATCCTCCTGCAGCCAGTAATGTCACTTCAGATGACTCCATTGGTCTCCAAGACAACGCAGTGTGGAAGGGTATCCAGAATCCTACCAGAAAGGAGAAGATAAAATCCACAGAACAGGAATTCCTCAAGGAAGGTTCACACCAGAAAAAAAAAAAAAAAAAAAAAAAAAAAAAAAAAAAAAAGACAGAGCTACTGTAGGTCAACAGCAGAACTACAACTGTTCACAACTCCATGGAATCTCTATCCAATTATCCAAAGGATTTGGAAAATGCCCAAAAGGAATGATATGGTTGTCTACTTTTATAGGAAGAAACAAACTGGATAAAGTTAATTTCTTTCAATGACAGACATCTGTGATTTTTTACTGGGTTTACAAATGCAATGTGTTCGAAAAGGCTGGGGGTAGCAATATAGTACTGAAGCCCTGCATCTGAATGTTAAATATTATTTTATTCTGAATGTATTTTCACTAAATCAGGCTTCTGATATAGCATGAGTTGTATGAGACATATTAATAGAAAACTCTTTGTGGTACAAGAATCCTCTAAAATAATCTGAAAATAGTAGCTCCATGTTTTATAATGCCAAAATTTTGCAGGCTGCCATCTCTAGTGCTCTCCCTCTCTTTCACTGTTCCCCCATTGAATCTATCCCAGATGCAACACAAATACCACTTTATCCAAGACCTATGCTTCTTCCACCTCTGAAGGGGAAAGGAAACCTTTATCTGGAAATATACATTTTTGGTTGTTTGGTTCTTAATATGTTTCAAGCTGTTTCACATTAGTCTCAGAGGCCTAGGTGATATACAGAACAGAAGGCAGGTGAGACAGTTCATGATAAATGAAAATTATCTCATGAACATCAGCACCTCAATTGTGTACATGTGTGTTTTCCCCGTTGCCGAGTTAATTATTCTTGGTAATAATATTGAGTCAGACACATGACTATATCATTGCAGACAAACCCATGTTATTAATGCATTTTCACTAAAGTAATCCTTGCCACAGGCAAGATTTTAACCTTCTAAGGGGTTATAAGCTGCTCATGCACGTAGTTGCTCTACCCAAGGAACAGACTGTGAACAAACTTAAACTTGTAGTCCTGATTTATGCCTTGTTGTCCCTCATCTCTGGGGAGGAACGACAGAGCCACAACCATTTTAATATCTCTGAAGACTCTTTGATACAGATGAAGTTCTATGTAAAGACCATATAAGAAAAAAAAAAGCAACCTGGGTGTAAGAACACTTCTTTCTTAAAATGACTGCAATTTCTTTATTAGGCACGGGGAGAAAGAAAAACACCAGCTCTTGTTCATGGAGGAGATAATCCCAGCTGTCACGCAGCCGCTCAGGAGAGCTGAGTCCTGTTTGCTCCAGTGACTAATTCCAGCTGAACAGAGCACATCTTGTCTCTGCTGGCATTTCACTTTGAAGGACCTTACCACCCAACACCTGGTATATCTGTTTTTTCCTTTCCCTGCACTGGTGGCTGGTGGTGCAGCTGCCCCAGTGCTGAGCACTGGCAGCTTAAAGCAGAGTTATGGGCAGCAGTGTTAAAAACACGCTCATACTCAACACAGCAGCTCCCTGCCTACCCTGGAATTAGAGCTGCTTACTTTTCTGACCAAAAGCCTGGTTTTACTATTGTTAGCTCTGTAGAGCCAAGGAGCTTTGGGAAGGCAAGCTGGCTTCTGTTCTGTTTTGTACATCACAACCAAATTGTCAGCTAATTTCCTATTGTGGAATCTTTATTACCAGCAGTGACCTATGAGGCAGAATGAATATTTTTTACTTTTAAATCTTATATGGAAGCTGCAGCTTGCCAGCTGGAAAAAAAAAAATCTGACTTTTAAATTTAGCAAATATGATAGGAAAGTAATTGAAAATGAAAAATAAGGATCTTTATTTCATCCCTGTTAAAGACTAACTTAATTATAAACACATTTTTAAAAAGTGTCTTTTTCAGTTTTGTGTGTGTGTGATGTTTCCTTTTTTTCCCCTTTTGTGTCTTTTTTTTTTGTCAGATGTTCTTTAAGGCTCTGTTAAGTCCCTTGGTTTCAAGTCATGTTGAAGCATATAGTTTTCTTAACCCTAAAACTGGCATCCTAGAGGTGTCAAAATGAGATTGGCTTAAAAATCTTAAATTCCAAATAAAATAAGATGTAATTTTAAAACTTCTAATCTTTTATCAAATTTATATTTTCAGATGTTACAAATGTGAGGTGTAGAAACACACACAAAGAAAAAGCAGCTTAAAACGGTCATGGGTTCATTCACGTCCAAGAATGGCAGTTATAAAGGAAGAAGCAAATATTGAAACTCAAGATAAAATCTTGAGACTTTTCAAAACTGAGCACCACCATCCCCCCAGTCCAAAGCAGTTCTTGTTCTGGAATTTGGATTGTAAATCTCCACTAAGAAGGTAGAGCAAAAATACTGCACAATGGTGTCATTTCTGTGACGAAATATTAACTTAAAGAAACCCCCTGAAAGTAAAGCCACTTAAAGCTCAGCAGCTGGCATGCAAAACCTGAAGCACTGGAAGACTTGCAAGTGCAGATTAAGGTATACTTCTCCTAGCCAATTTTGTCTCCATGTCTCTTTACTCAGTGCATGTCCTTTTTGAGGTGAAGACAGTTAAATCAACTATCTCCTTATGCTTTGTTGAGGTCAACAGTAGTTTTAAATGTGAAAGGACTGAAGCACATAGTCCCTGTCTAGGAAGCCATTACAGCAAGACCTGTTGACCCTATAGTTCCTTACCCTATGCTGCTATTTTAGGAAGTCCACAGAACAATGTAAATTATTCTGAGATTAATGGAATAAAAAAGAAGAAAAGCATGTAACTAGAAAGCATCAGTCCTTGTGGAGAGGGGACTAAAAATAATGCAGGAAAATGATTCAACTATGCTGGAAAAAAAAATTAAGGGAGACATTTGCACAGTTTGTAACCTACGTAAAAAAAAACCCTCCATCTCAGGCAAGGACCCCACGGCAGAAAATATAGTGCAAATAGAATTGGGCAGCAGGAGTAAACAAAATTCAATTTGTATTAGAAAGCTCATAGTAGCTCCAGTTGTACAGAAATGACAGCCACTCAACATAGTACAGCCTACAGGTAGAGATCCTAGTGCAACTTCAAAAACAAGAAAAGTCGAGATCATCTGAATGACCTCTCTACCTCTGCAAAAAGAAGCACTGAAAATACATCACAGTTGTACTGAGGAGTAAGTGCTCACTCAGCATGAAAAGTGCATAGATCTACAGGGTAAAAGATTTTCCTAAGTAATGCTTTTCTAAGGTGTAAAATACCTTTTCAAGAACTACTTACCCTGTTGTTCAAAAAGGAGCTACTTTTGCTGATACAGAAGCTCATTTTATCAAAGCTTTGGCTGAAATCCAAATAAATTGTTCCTTGTGAACTTTTGTATTTTTATCAGCTTTGCAAATCTCTAAAAAGATAAAGTCAAGATAGAAGACTAATCAAACAGAGGGAGCTTTTTACCATCCCTAGATGCAGTGAACTAACACAACGTAAAACTAACATGTGTGGAAGCAGTTTGCATGAAATTATTGTCATCAACTTCACCCAAAACACAGAGTAAAACTTTTCTGAGTTTAAATGCCTGTTACATTTCTGAGGATGATTTTATTCCTTTACTTTTATTTTATTGCACTTACTTTTGGCTGGAATGTACGGAATGGCTAACTTGTGTGCTGAGTGCAATCTTAAACCAAACCAGCAATAACCATTTTTGACAGCTGCTCTGTTGAGTTTTTCCTCTCAGATCTTCATACTCCTAAGAACCCAAGACATTGGAAAACTTAGTTTGCTGGGTGTTCTCTTAGGTTGAACTCCTGAAAATTATTTCAGGGAAAACAAAATTAGCTTACTGGGTTAATTTCATTTCAGAATATACAGCTTTTCTGAAAAAGGTGAACAGAAAAAAAGTGACAGAACTAGTCCACGTTTGAATACTTTGAATTTGTGATGCCTTTATTGAACACTCTACCTTTAACTTTATGAGAAATTATCTGTTTCCTGAGATAATGGCCATTTTGTTTGCAGTTACTATTAGGTGAAAAAGGTGTATTCTTTTCCCTCCAAGAACAGACTTACTTTTAGTTTTGGGGCTTTTTCTTGATATTAAAAGAAAAACAACTTAAAGACCAAGAGAAAAGTGGAAAGGTTTTGTCTACATACATGGTACAAAAAACCCAAACCAAAACTAATATATATATATATATATATATATATATATATATATATACACATATATATATATATAAACATAATCTATAACCATAGATGGTGCTATAATTTGGTACTTACCTGCCTTTTCATATCTAGTTTGTTGGAGAGAAAATAAAAGCTTCACTGAGAGATATTGCAGAGCTGCAGCACAGTGTCCACAACATCCTTCTCCAGAAGCAGCTGGATACACAGCAATTCCAGGCTTGATCCCTCATTATCACATCAGGTGTTAACATTAGTTTGCACATCATCAACATACAAAATTTTAGTTTTAATCAAACATCTAGATATTGATTGTTATGAAAAAAATGACTCAAATTTCAAGTAAAAAAATCCATAATTCAACTGTCAGTACAAAATGACATTTTGTGTGGCAGCTGCCAATCTCCACAAGAGCAATAAGGAGAACTCCAAAAGCCAGTGGAAGAGCCCCTTGCTCAGTATCCCTATCAAGCAAGCCCATTTTTGTCCTTTGGAATAATGCATTGTATGGTATTTTCTACTTTGTTTGGTGTTTAGAGTTGGAATTTATTGCCAGGCTTCCTGGCAGCAAGCTGTGCAGGTTGCAGGCGGAGGCTGATGGAGGTGAGTGAATTAATGTGGTGGCTGTTTGGAATGTCGTCCAGCTGCCAGGGAGAATTATGTTTGTTTGCCTTTGGCACAAGTGTGAAAGGAACAGCCGTAGATTTCAGAAGTGTGAGTCTACATTTTTATATCTCACACTAATGAATACATTTTTTTGTATTCTATACATTTGGGGAAATAGAATTTATTTGTAGATTTTATTTACCACTTGTGTGGTAGAGAAGGAATGTTTCCTCAGAGACCAGAGACTGAACTTGTACTTTGGAAAAGAAAAAGAAGAAAAAAAAAAAAAAGAAGAAGAAAAAAAACCCCCAAAAAACCTGACTAAACCAAAACAATGTCACTAAAAGTTATCCTAATTTCACTATTTTTGCAACTATATCTAAAGTCAGATAATAGATTGGGCAATTCAGCAAGATTTGAAAATTTCTTCATGTAAAATTATTTTGGTGGTGGAGAAATGTCACTGAAGGACTTAAGATTGTATTTGTTTTCTACTGGAAAATTATTTCTTCCAGTCAAATCTTTCTTTTACCTATAACCTGTCAGTTATCCCTACACCAACCTCCTCTGCTATCAACAGAGGGATGATAATGCTATTTGTAATGTGCTCTGACGTGAAAAGTGCAATGGAAGATTGAATTGTTGTTGCTGATAGGACCAGAAATTTCCCCAACTAGATCTGTCAATAGCTGACACTAAAACAACAAGGTACAAAGTGCATTTGAAGACTGTCAGACACCATTGACTTTTTGTTTTCTCTAGCAAACTATTCCTTAGATAACTGACTTGACCTAGCATTGCTTAAAAAGATCAAGCACTCAAAAGATCAAGTGTCTCAAAAAGAAAGAAAAGGCTGGAAAGAATAATATTAGTTACTCCATACTATATAAAGCCTAATGATCTCTTGTCCCATTATAGTTAGTAAATAAGACTGTCACTTATACCTCTTCTGTTGGTCTTAAAAACAGAGAAAGAAAAACAGATTTCTAGTTTTGGTACAGTAATGAATAAAAAAATAATATGCAAAATTATCTATTTTTAATAATTTGCAAAAAGTCACACTATAGGACAGATTTTAAAAAATACAATAATGAATACCTATACTTAGTATCTTTGTTTCTATGTACAGCCATGTAACTCACATATATGATCAGGAAAACTGTAATTTCAAATAAGCTTTGCAATTTAATTTTTAATTATTTTATTGTCTATATGTTAATTGATTTTTGTGAAGACTTTATTATGCTATAACATAATTCATTTATTATTTGAGGAGAAGCAAATATATTTAAGAGAAAATAAATTGTTGAGTCAATATTCCTCCAATCCTTGTTTCATTCTAACCATTTAAAGAAAAATATTTGCAATCTTAATCAGAGCCCTTCAAGGAAGCAAAGATGTTTTAAGTGGCATATCCAGCAGAAGAAAGAAAAATAGATGTAGGCTTGCAAACAAGACTATTTTCTGGTAGGATGAAGATGTGAGATGTCACTTTGGAGATTATGAACAAAGAGGCAGAGACAAGAACAAGGAAGAAGGAAAAGGGGGGGACAACAAGAATAAAGAGAACAATAGAAAATAGGGAGTGGAGGGTAAAGAATGTGACAGAGAAGACTGAAAATAAGAGTCAGTGGGGACAGAGAAAGAGCTTGAGAAACCAACCGGTGGTGGAGAGAGAGAACTAAAAAAAATGAGCATAGGGTGAAAAATCTGTTAAGGGAGGAAAAGAATCTCACATGAGTGTTAAACTTAAGGAAGAATGGCAAGTCCCTCTTGGATGAATCAGTGCTTCCCAATTACCCACATGCAACCCCTCTGAGTCACCCTATGTTCGTGGCTGCGCAGCCTTGATGCCAAGACAACTATTTAGAGTTGTGGTCCAGTGTCAGAGGCAGCAGAAAAGATGGCAGTAAAAGTCCTGTGGCAGGGAAGTCTTACTGCTCCCCAAGCCAAGCACTGCTGCCAACAGACCCAGCTGCAGCTGGCTACGGCTGGAGTCACTTGGTGCTCGCTCTGCACGCAGGGTGAGCGACCCAAGAGCCACAGGGGTGCCACAGGCAGCCAGACCTCCACAGCTTCCCCTCTGCTTTGCAAGCCAGTGCTAGGGAACTGAGGGTAGAACCATATCTGAAGGACAGAGGAGCGGGAGAAATAAGGAGAAAGAAAACCAAGAGGGCAGAAAGAGGAAGAGAGTAAAAGAGGAAAGCAATTAGTGGTCATGGCCTCTTTACAGCAAGAAATGACTCGTACTACATACATAAGTGATCTCTATGTGAACTGTAAGTGGGAGAGGCACAGCAAGGAGCCTGCTGTTGATCTCATGAACTAACTATGAAAGCTCAAGAGTGACACGTTTCTGCCTCAAATCCAGCCACTCTTAAACATGGAAACACTTACTCTAAGGTAATTCAATGGCAGATATACGTATCAGTTCCTTTCTGATCAACTTTGGCCTCTTCCAGAAAACAAGTCTGGATTTATCTTCTGTATTTATTTTGCCAACATGGCTGTATTTGTCAGCATAGTAATTAGTGGAGTTGGTAGAGCCCTGGGAATATTCTTCAGCTGACATGTGCTCCCTCTTCTGGTTGGCATTTGGCTCTACACACTGAGGTCAAAGCAGAGACAAATTTGGATCCTCCAGCTCCTTAAAAAGAAAGAGTTTTAAGAGAGGTTTAAGACCACTCTGTTTACTCTGTTTTGATACGACTGTGAGAGCTCTGCTGCTCATTGTCCTATTGGACCAAAAGGACATGAACTTTGATCCACTTGTGCCTTACAGACAAATGATTTTACCGTCCATGAAGTCCACTCATGGATTTCTTTGTTAAAATAGTATTTCTTCAGTTTTACCGATATGAGCCTGCATTAGTGCCATTGTTTTCTTCCCCACAAAGACAGGTCACTCAACTCCCTCACACAGCCATTCCCAGCTGAGCTCTGGAACACAAGGCAACCAAAGTTTCATCTGGGGGGGAACCGATATATGGATGACTAGAGGGGCACTGTTGCAGGATGTCTTGCTGATCCACTTCATTTGAATACTTAGATAGTGGGAAAACACAATGCTAAAATATATCCTCGGTGAAAGAGCTCAGTCTGGGAATTTCTGTGACAAGCATTCGCTCCTTACTTTGACTGCGGCCTGTTGTGGCATAACCACGTGAGCAAGCACCTACAGCTGGTAATGGAGGGGCTCAGCTCAGAGGGCCAAAACCTGCTGCCTGCAGGAATGGGGTTCTCAGGGCTGGCTTGGCCCTGGTTATTGAACTGAACTCCACAGCAATCAACTCTTGAATTCTAATCTTGTCTCTAACACCGATTCCTGGTCAAAATCAGTTATGATCTTTCTGATTTGCTTCCACATCTACAGAGAGGGAATAATCCTTGCTTATAATATTTACCAGGCACACTGAAGCAGATCTTCAGCATTTACACCTCATATCATCTGTTCGATTGCCTCTGCTTGACTGGGAACTAGGTCATGCCTCTTTGGTGCTACCACATAAATGTTAAAACTTAACCATCATCTGGTCTTCAAAAAGGGCAGCTCCAATTCCCTGCCTTTTTTTTTTTTTTTTTTTTTTTTGTGGAAAGTAACTCTTTGAAATATTGTTTTAATAAAAAAGAACAGAATAAATGTCTACTTGGCCAGTTCTTATGACAGGATCTAGGACAGATTGCTGGATAGTATTTAACGTTCAGAGTGGAAGTATTACTTTGGCCCTTAGGCAAAATGTTCCAGATACTTGTCTAGGGTCAGGCCAACAACAAATGATGAAGAAAGGAAATATTTTTTTAAAAAATTAAATATAGTCTTTGAGTTTTTTTTCAAATAGAGAGACTAAATTTGGACAATTGTCTTGGAAATAAACTCAGAGAAAATTCAGATTTTTTTTCTCCAGTTCATCAATTTTCCAAGTATTCAAATTTAAAATAATCTGTCAATTTCTATTTCCTCTCCTAGATTTTTGTCTTTACTGGTTTTTAACTGTTTCCTACTTTTCCCCAGTTCAGTGCTTGCAAACAGTAAAGCAAGCACTGTAAAAGTTGAACAAAATAGGCATCCACTAGTATTTCCAGATCTTTTTCAACCCACAGGCAAAGCTATATTCCATTTGTCCATAAGTATTTCACTCAAGCTTTTGGGGATTTCTTTTGGGTTTTTATTGTATGAAATCAATATTCAAATATATATTCCATTAAGTTATTATCTAATGCTTGCTAGAGCTTACATCAAATCTGAAAAAGTTAATTGTTATGATATAATACAAATGGAAATGTAATTTGTGTAAGATTTTCTTTACTATAATTGTCTATCATATTATTGCAGAACAAAGCACATTGCTAAGATAATATTTGTGGGACACAAAAGGCTCAAGGTACACAAAGCATTTGTTGATTATGTGATACAGATATATCTCAAATGCTTATGTATCTCAAAGTCTTTTTAGCAACACTGTCATTTTTTAAGAAACAAATCAAATAATGCTTAATTTCACTTCAGACCAATGAAATAGAACAGAGCTGATTGGGTTGATGCTCATTCAGCATTTCTTTTCTGACCAAAATCCATTAATCTAACTGCATTTGGATACCAACTCCATTGGATACCCAATTTCTTGTAAACCCAAAGAAAAGCTGATACTTCAGAAACATACATCTTAGGCAAATATTTTATATCTGTAACACACAAAAAACTCCAGTGACAGAAATTCTTGTGTATATAAAAATCTGAGATATAAAACCACCACACCCTGCCCTTTTCCTTATATCACTGGTCCCCAAACTCTGCTTCGTGAATACTTGCTGAGTAGATTGTGGCCTCTCAGGGAACACCACTGGGCACAGATCTGGAGAGTCCTGAGAGTACCATGGCCTGTCACCTGCCTTGTGGCCAAACACACCTCATGGGTCTCCTGCCATACAGTACAGCTCCCTGTCAGATGATGGTTCTGCAGATAAAACACTTGGCCAGCAGTGCTGCCTGTCCTGCTGAGAGAGGACCAGGCTGCTCACCTCAACTTTAGAATGAAATTTCACTCAAAATGTGGAGGAAGGGCTTCACTTGTTTCTGGACAACAAATAACGTGGTGACAAGGAAATTCATCTTGCCCAGGACACATCCAAGTTTGAATCACTGCTCTCAGATTTGAAGCAGTGTCTGACAAGCGGATTCACCATGACAGGTATAGCCCCGGTTACACGTCTGTCATCTGTCCCCTTTGCAGACTCCCTTGCTTTCAAAACATGCTGCAAAGTCTTGATTTCACCCTGCATCAGAATGAAACCAAATGCCAAAACCTCAGAATCTTTCACGAAACAGAATCCTTGTTTCCTGGCCAGCCTTATTATTGAACCTTAATATGATACAACATGTGTCCATATTTGCACACATGGTCCACAGCCCTTACACATGTGTAAATCCTACTGAAGTCATGTATAAAGGATCAGGCTCTAGGGCTGTTATAGAAAAAGTTCATGTTTCACTGACTTTTTGGTATTCTTTGAAGATATTACATTTAGAGTAAATATAGAGAAGTACATGTTATATGCAAGATTTTCAGAGAACATTTAACTTCCACACCAGAAGGTCACATCTAAGGCAATATGGTCTTGGAACAAGTTCAAAGTTGTCACACTTGATAAAAATAGCTTAAAGGGCACATAACTGTGCTGGAATATGGGAAAAACAGTGGAACATGAGAGGGGGAATGATTGAAGGCCCCATTAGTAATTATGTACATACTTTGTTGCTATTGAAAGCTAGGTTTCCAAGCATGTACATGGTAGTTAAGTTAAATAAAAGTGCAAGCAATTAAAAAACTATAAATGCTTTTGCATTGCTAAATCTAAGGAAAGAACCTTTTACAAATATAATTTCATAGAATAAAGGAAAATATTTTAAAAATAAATGAACAGAAGATAAATGTGTCTGGGTTTTTTTTCTGTTTGTTCTTAGTTTCAAAATTATGTTTATATACTATATTTTTGTATCATGTTTATATCCTTACATTTTTGCATAATTTATTAGTACTTTTGTAATACTTCATTGAAAATCAAAACATATATTTATTTTTTAATATAAGAAGCTACATTCACTTTTTTCATATTTCACTTCAAACAGCTGCAATTTTGTTAGTATCCTCTAACCTCTTGAAAGAGGGACAAATGTAGACAACAAACTGAATCTCAGGAAAAGGTGAATCATACTGAAAAATGCGCTGTTATAGCACAATATATGGTACATTAGAAATACAAGTTTACATTAAACTGCCTCTTGAGATACACATCTCATTGGCAGTAATTAGGACTTAAGACTATGTTCTATGTATTGGATACCTGTTAAACCACTGTCAAATCTCCTGATGATGTTTAAGCCATACATTTAAGTGAGCCTAAAATAAGTTCCTACAACCCATTCTGCAAAATTATTTACTTGCACCAAAGTCACACTAAATGGGAAGTTTTCCATGACCGGGACACTCAGTAAGTCTTGGGTCATATGTGTCCTACACAGAAAGCCAAACCATAAATCTTCCAGTTCAATGGTTTGATTTATTGTGCTAGCATGTTAATTTTGCCCTTGTAAAAAACATGTCATGCAAAGGAATATTTTACTTTGTTTTTAACCAAGAAATTAGCTCTATTTTGCACATACTTTTTAATGATTGATTGCATGGTGCAATCGTTGTGCCAAAACGTGAAAAAAGCCAATGTTTAATGATTTTGTAATGCATGACTCTTGACTTAGTTCTGCCCAGAATTATTACATGCAGGCCTCCATCATGTCCTAATCCTATTTACCTCAGTGAAGCTCTTGATAGTGACAAAATGAAATTGCTACCTTCCATGCTTGGAAGCAAATTTTTCATCAATCTGTATTCCTCGTTGTAGAGAAACTCAGATACAGCTATTTTTTGACCAGGTTTGCTCTCACAGGAGACTTACATACATTACCATGGAAGGTAAATATTTTATGGTAACAGTCTGCAACAGGTATGTTCTGTGACAGCAACACTTTTATTTTCATAGTAATTAAGTGCTTAAGAATTGAAGATATCCTTTCAACCAGAGAAAGTCACCTGAAAGCAAGGTGTCCCATGCCTCCCATGATATAAACAGCTAACAGGAGGTTTTTCTATCACTGAGGATTAGGAAGTAAATGATTGGAAAAAGGGCCTGAAAGCTGAACTCCAGGAGGTGCACTGGATACACAGAACTTTCTATACCTCCCTTTTAAAATGTATAACCATAGGGAAAGGTTATATTATATGGCAGCAGAGAAGGAACAATGTAATTTACACTGCTTAGTTTAAAAGCATCACATTTTTATACAATAACAAAAAAGCAGAGAGTCTGAGTCATTAGAAAAATACTTGCACAGCTGGTAAATTGTATTTTTTATGGACCTTATACATGTGATTGTAAGCACTAAGTATACACATTATTAGGGTCAATTTAAATCCAGGCTGATGAAAAATCCGAAGTGTTGGAGGATTTAGAATCTTCCTGTGGATTTTGTTGTAGCCTCCACATCTATGCTTTCATTAAAATAATATCTGTTGTAACTTTCCAGATTTTGAAATGAGCATTTACAACGTTAACCAGTGCACTGTCTCACAGACTATTCAGCCAACAGATTGAAACAATACTACTACTAGGATATGTGGAATAACAATATTTATTCTGTATTTTTGTCTTCCTGGAATGGATTGACCACTGATTCAGAAGCAAAGAACTACTGTGATATGGCCCCAGAGTCTCACTCAATTGGAGATGGTAATGTTTTAGTGGTTTTAGTGCTAACCATCTATGAAAGAGCACAAAAGGTGGCAGACCCCTGGAGAGCAAGAAGATGAGGGTCTGTGTGGCTGTTACAATCCCACTAAGAGGATCGTACTGCTCTGTTCTTTCATCTTTGTAATGTGAGAGTGAAACAGTCCATCACAAAGCTGGGGAAAAAAATTACTCATTTGCTGTCCATTTTTATTTTGTCTCAGCGCCTGGAAAGAAGTGCTTCATTTCTTACTGCATCTGGACAAAGACAGACCTCCTGGAGGTGCTCCCAGCTCCCTGAAGATACTAGGATGTTTTGGGTTAAACTCATGCTCTATTCAGGCTTGGGTTCACCTACTTTCCCAGTCATATTTACCCACCACATTTCTTTTGGCTGCATTTCTCTGTGGTCACTAAATCCCTCTCTTTATGTAGCGTGCAATTCTGAGAACTGCAGCAAACAGGAAGGTTTTTAGTAATCTTGCCAGTCCACACTATTTGCTGCTGGAAAGCCTTTGAGCTGATAAAGTTTGGAAGGCATGCAATTCTCCATGAGCTAATGCCCATTGCTTTTATCTCAAATGGCTTTAATGGCCATCCAAGTAATGCAAACTGGATTTACATTACTCCAGTCCAATGAATTGGATCTCATTGAAAAGATTTTGCTACCAACATTTCTTGCAGTGCAGCAAAACTAAAAGCTGCAGTCAGGAATAGAACTAATGTTTTACAAGACACCACACAAACCCAGAACAGAGACATGATCCTTGCCTGAAAAATACATAACATAAAGGTGTCACTTGGCTTTATGCTTTCCCTGGATGTTGCTGTTGGCATGTATTTGTACTTCAGCTTTGTTAAATGAAAAATGGCTGCACCTAATTACATCCTCAGGTAACAACATGGAAATATGATTGATGGATGGGGAGCCCAAGGACATAATCATATGACAGTGATACATCTGACAGGGAGGGTATCAGTTCCCTTGCTCCTAGCTGTTGTCATACTGATAAACATCCTGGTGACAGTGAATGTTATGGAAAAGAGATGACAAAATATAGGACGGTTATTAGAGGTGTATAAAACATATTGTCTCCATGTATGAATGACTGCTTAGGTGATAATATGCGCAGGGTAAAAAACTCGGGATGGTTATTTGCATCTCTGCCAGCGCAGAAGGGCCTAAGTGTCTGCAAGGGTAAAGGAGGGAGAATAAGGGTAATGTGCTTGAAAGAAGTACAAAGCATTGAAAGTTAAATCCTTCATCTCTATTGTGAAAAACAACTTAATGGAGGGATGCAAAGGGGAGGTTGGTACTTTGTACAGAAATGGTATGGATTTGAAATTGTCAAGTGCTTTAGAAAGGATGCTGTTGTACCTTAAGACATGAGCTGATGAGAACATGAACTTGGAATTGTTAATTAATAGCAGCTGTCACACTTTCAGAAGTTTGCCATTTAGGAAAGTTTGAGTTGCCTTGAGAATTTTTTTCCAGCTTCCCTAAAAGAAGCATTCATTTCTCAGTATCAAATTTGTGTGTCTGAAATAAGCAAATACACTCTCCTATGAAACACCACTATTTCTCCCTTTTCACACAGTTTTGTTTCTTGTTGAAGAAACTGTGTGAAACATAAGAAAAGAAAAGGTATGGAGAGAAAATAGCCTAATATGACTCAGTTTTTCTATGTGATTTTTGACCAGAATTAAAATCAGCAGCTGTGCTGTGTTGCTAAGAGAATATCTTAGAACACTAAATTGTTAGGCCTAATTTGCATTTCTAGAAATGTCATGTGTTTGTTTGAAAATAAATAAATGTTACGACAAAACATCTGGATGGAAGAGCAAGACTCATTTCTGCAAAGCAGGTGATTCACATAGTGTCAGTTTTCCAAATAAAATCTAAAATTTAATTTTGGGAACTTCTTTCCATCTTATAGACTTGCTGATATTTGTTCTTAGGCATGAGATATCTACGGAAATCTTGAATAAACTATCAGAAACACAGTGTCCAGATGTAAGCAAGCTTTATTTTTGCAGCCCGTGTAACAAATGTAAACTACTGATAGACTGTATTTGTTGTATTTACTTTGTTTGTCACATAGACCTTAAAAAGTTTCATTATCAAGCAAGATTCAGAGAAGAGTAAGAGCCATCACTAATAAAATTTTTTGCATTATCTTATACAATATTGCAATCATCTCTCACTGAAATCATGCTTTGCACACTTTATAAAACAGTCATTTGAATTTTGGCTACCATTAATAACCTGTGGTAATCAACACTCATTCCATCCTTCCATGTTTTAGACTATATGGAGAAAATAATAGATATATATAATATAATTGAAATAGCATAAAGAACACCATGTCCATCAGCTTTGGATAAATTAATATTAATCTGAAAGGAACTGTTCTGTGCATTATGAATGGATGATACAAAACGCATAACAAGAAGAATAGCATGAAGTTTTTTGCATCACCTCAACACATGTGGGATACGGCACACCAGAAATCAATACTAATTGATTGTGTGTTTCAGAAAAAATGGACTGACAAAAAAAAGTACGTCCTTGGAATGAAATGCAAGATATGCAATCCTGCCTACTCAGTGAATTTAAGATTGAAGGGAGACTTTCTGCAATTTACAATTCATACTTAAGTTACTGTTGTTAGAACCACTGAATCTAAAATGTGGGCAGGAAATTATTTGAATGAAAAGAAAAAGGATGGAGAGAAAGCAATTGATAATGGCTGCTAAAACAGCACGGAGCACTCACTTAAAAGCAAAAACAAATCCAGAGAGTCTCAAAATTTGCAACCAAACCAAAAATGTCTCAAAATTGCTGTGTGATAAATAGACTCTACACCTTGTTTTTCAGGGGCAGAGGCAATTCTGAGCAGTCATTCTATCAGAAGAGATTTATAACTATTGATTTTTGAAGAGGTGTGAAACAGCTACTTAATTTCCTGACAAAATACATCAGAATATCAGACAATTGAATGCTAACATCTATAAGTTCTTACAGGGGAAAAAATTAGCCTATCTAAGGCCTGCAAATTATATGCTAGGACAAAGAGCTGAGAAATTACTAAAATTTCTGGAAATGATAAAAAGCCTCCCTCTTATAAAAGATCCATGTATCTCAATTATCTGCTTTCCATATTTTCTCTTTAGTCCTTTGTACCTTTCACAGACTGATTTCAATATTAGGACCCATGTCTACTTATCTATAAAGTCTAAGAAACTCAGGAGATCAGTCCTGAAATATTAAAGATTTTATTCACATGGAGCTGTGTCTGCCATTCAGGTTCCAAGGGTGACTTTGCAGGGCTGACACATTTTCTTGGCTTTGCAGCTCTTGTTGCTGTCCAACATGCCTGATATTTATTAATATCAGCTCTACAACATGTAAATCAAATTTAAGATCATTTTTTTTCGCATGATGAATAAATTTTAGAACAAACTTCAGCTTGTGCAGGAATGTTCCTGGCACAGCTGCAGGACAAGCCAAAGAAAGGGCATCACAAAATGCCTTTATAGTTACAGTTTCACTGAAAAATTCACTTTGCCAACAAAAGAAACTGGATTTTAGCATAGTTACAGCAAAAAGCTTCCTGAACTTTGCCATTGTTATCATCCACTAAAGAACCAACAAATGACACAGAAAGAAGCTGTTGGTTACTGTTAAACTTTTGATAACATAAATTTTTTTTTATTGAAGAAAAATTACAATAGCAGTATATGTATAAATATTTAATTGAAATATATTGATAGCATGTTTATGCATTTCATATTTACTGAAAATCATTTATAGGTACAAGTACATATAAAATCATAGACTTGCAATTTTTTGTACATGCAAATATGTAAATACTGGAGAAAAGTGATTATTTAACTCTTGAAAAGCAGGACTATTTTAAAAGACTGTATGCTAGAAGTTGTCATTAGAAATACACACTTTGCATGAACAGTATAGGAACAGTCTAGCAAAACCTGTATGAAACGTTTGGTGCATAAATCTGCTCATACTCAGAGGCGGTAATAAGTTACATGTTTCTCTACGTATACAGTTTTAAATTGTCAAACATATATTTCATGTACTGGAATCAGAAATAACATCTTGGCTGACTTCTTGGGATGTATTTCATAATTAGGTGTAGAAGTCAAAGATACCACTTCCTACCCAAAGGACACATAAACCTTTCAAGCATATCCGAACAGGTCAAATATCATTATATACCCTAAAATTTCACTACTAAAAAATTCACTAAAAGGTGAATAACTGGTTTCTTTTGTTATCAATTCAACAAAAACTTGAAAAACAGTTTGCAGTTTTAACTTACCTGGTTAGACAGCCATGATTGCCTCTTGTGATGTACCTGAAAATTATACTCCTAGAAGACTAAACTGTACATTTCCAGCCTGTTCAATTCAGGTTTCTTATCTTGTCTTTCATTCATTCTAATGTGTGAATAAAATTCAGGACAATTAATTCTGGAGATGTAATACTGCCTCTTTATTTGAGGATTAATAATTCCCAAATAAACCAAATTTATGTACAAAGAATTTATGCATGCAGGCTACATTTTAAAACACCAGTTACTGTAGCTAAATCTTTATATTTGAGTGCACCATCACTGTCTGGACCAGACCAAGTTGGCTGTTAGTCCATTGCTCACCCTTGAGGAGATTAGACAGACATTCACCCCGTTGACACAGAGTGAACACTCACCCACAGAGGAGACATCAGGCGAGACTGGTGAAGGTTGAGCTGGTTTAGCACCTGCATCCTGCTCCCTACTGCCCAGAGCATTCTGTCCCCAGACTGCTGCAAGGATTAAAAGAGCTGGGGAAAGCGTTTTCCTAAAAAGCCAGATGAGGCAGCAATGAGCTGGGATTATATATCAAAAGCTTCCAGAACTTCATGACCTTTGATCACTAAATTAATACTTTTTCTGTTTTACTTAGAGTGAATGCAACAGTTTCAACAGGTTCTTGCTCATTATAATAGTTATAAATAATACATTTATTTTGATCTTTTTTGAATACTAATTTTCCATTTTAAAGGTGCCACAATTAAATCAACTTTCCTTCACCTGAAAAAAAATATTGCTTCAAGACTACAGCTGAGAGCTCTTTCACTATGATTTTCAGGCACAATTTAGAGAATAGAAGAACAAATAAAACTGTTGAGGGACAATTCTTTGCACCTTAAAATTTTGAATATACCAAAAGTTGAGATTACAGTGAAAGCACAAGTGCAATTTCTAAAAAAAAAAAAATTGCTTTTAATGTTTCCAAATTTCAAATCCATGTGCATTTTGGTGAACTTGAAAACAACCCCATAGTAACATGGACACTATTATAGTAATAATAAAAGTGGCATGGCAATTTTTGTTTACCAGTTTCTGATTGCTATATATGATTTAATAATTAGGTAACCTGACATCACTAATAACCTATTTACTTCTAATAGTAAAACAGATTGATTTATATTGTTTGCTTTTGCTGCTGTAGTTTTTTAATGTTTGAAAAATATTAGAAGATACATATTTTTAGTCAATTTAGTTTGAGCTCAGGAAATTTCCAGTAAAACAGAGAGGTCAAATCTTACTATGTTTGTAATACATTATTCCTATATATTACAATATTAACATATGTATAAACATATTTTACATCTATCTATAATATATTACATAATTTACTAGAAGTATAATTTATAGTAAAAACAGAAAAAAAAGAACAAACAAGAAATGTTCCAAATCAACTAGTCCATGTTTTAGCACCTAGAACAGGAGGGGAGAACGAGGGCTTATGTAATTTTTATTTTCCTCACAGGTGCTTCTGAAATATCTCTATTAGTATTTTTAATTTATGCTTATGAACTCCTTCACACTGTCAGTCTCATGCTGTCTACAGGACACCTCAGTAGGCTCTAAAGAATCATAAACCAGCAGTCTTCTGCCACATGAATAGACTGAAAGCTTCTGGGACCAGTTGCCCATATCCATGCTGCTGTACTTGGAGGCTCTGGAGCAGAACAGACATTGACAGCAGATTGCTCAGTAACCTGGTTAAAGTATCCAGTGTTAGCTGAGGGACATAGCGAAGGAGGTTGGAGGACTAAAAAACTTTTTTCAGGCAAAAAAGAAGATCCACACAGGTTGTCTCTCAACCCTTCTTGACAATAACCTCATATTGTCTTAGTAATGCAAACTGCCCAGGTCAAACATTTAAAAATCTATTTAATGTCTATTTTCCTTGGTTTTCCCTTTGACTGCAGCCTCAGGTAGTTTGCCCTGGTTGATGCCATGCCTGGAATGCTGTGTTCAGTTCTGAGGTCTCCAGCTGAAGGAAGACAAGGAACTACTGGAGAGGGTCCAGTGGAGTGCTATGAATTTAATTAGGGACTGGAGCAACTCACTGATGAGGAAAGGCTGAGAGAGCTGGGGCTGTTTAGCCTGGAGAACGAAAGACTGAGAAGGGATCTTATCAATGTCTATCAGTACCTGAAGGAAGTGTGTCAAGAGGATGAAGCCAGGCACTTGCCAGTGGTGCCAGGCAGTAGGATGAGGTCAACAGGTGGAAAATGATGCACAGGAAGTTCCAACAGAACATGAGGAAGGACTTCACTCTGAGGTTGACAGAGAATCCAGGGAACAGACTGCACAGCAGAGGTTGTGGAGATAGAGAATTTCTTTCTCTGGAGATACAAACTGTCTTTGATGCAACCCCTTGCAACCTGCTCTAGGTGAACCTGCCTTTGCAGGAGGGTTGGACTGGGTGATCTCCAGAGGTGCCTTCTAACCCCAACCATTCTGTGATCGAGTCATTCTCTAACAGCTACTTATTCATCCTCTAGGTTTCCTAGATTTTCTTCATTTTTTAATGAACTCCACTTTTCCCTTCCATTTTTTAATTTCCCACTTCTGTTGCAGAACACAGGAAACAGCCTATAGCAACAACAACACTGAAGCCAGAAACACATTGATAGACTCTTTTATAAAGAAAAAATGTACTCTGCATGTAGATATGCTTCCTGAGGACCTCCTTTTTTTAATGTCCAGCCAAAAGTGACACTGTTACGTGTACACTTTTTCAGTCTCCAGGTAAACTGTAGCTACTTTTGTTAGCTTTTCAGGGCTTCACAATTGCTCAAGTTACATGATTGAACAAGATTCCCATGCCACTAGATTTGCAATTTTAATTATACCTATCCTGCATGTTTCACTGAAGTGTTGAAATACTGAATAAATTGGACTAGCTCAAGGAGCTGACATTTCCAGCAGACATGCCCTCGTTGCTGTAGTATGCCCAAGTTCATTACTGCACATCCCCTGCCTACTACCTGCAAATCCCCCATGTACTCAGCTCACATCCCTCTGTACATCAGGAACCTTAATAACCCTCTCCAGCTACTCTTGTTTCATGCCATCCATTTATCTTCTTTCCTTCAAAGATTTAATCCTGTGTGATCCCTTCCAATTTTTTCCTATTTTTTTCCCTACTGTAGGAAATAAATTATTCAGGGTGTCAACATACTTGAACTAGAACAGAGATGAAGGTAGTTATAATGAAATGCTAATAACTGCCAGGAAAATTACAGAGTTGTTCTCAGCTGCTAGGTCTGCCAGGCAGCTGCCAGGAGCACTATGTTTTTCCCCTACTCTTCTCATTTACTGATTTTTCACCGAAATAGGGTGTTGTTCTTCAATTCTGAACTGTCAGGAAACATTCCAGCACTGATTGGATATGTCAGTCGAAAGTAATAACATAATGGACAAAGAAACAGAAAAATGTTTTTCTGTTGAAATAAGGGCTTTTGATGCAGACTTAAGGTGCGCTTCAACATTACACTTA
Source organism: Taeniopygia guttata (assembly GCF_048771995.1). Lineage (NCBI taxonomy): Eukaryota > Metazoa > Chordata > Aves > Passeriformes > Estrildidae > Taeniopygia > Taeniopygia guttata. Next base: position 130,279,980 of record NC_133026.1, read on the forward strand.
TCAGTTGCCACATCCCTCTGTTGTGTCAATGCAACTCTGTGGGGGGGATATGCTATAAATGAGATTGTTTCCATTAGCATTGATTATTTCTCTGAGCTGGCTTGCAGTGCACACTCCTGAAAAGTTACCAGTAAAATTTACCACTCTTACCCCTATAACAGAGGGACAGAAAGGTATAGCAGCTCTGCAAAGGAGTTCTTCAAGAATGTTAGTCCTAGAGAAATTGTTTAGCTAGAAGCACAACTGAATTAAAGACCACTGATGCTTTTAAATTTTCCCTCACCTGCCTGCTACCATCTCTTAGCCACAGGTTAACATGCCACAGGTACTGAAGAATGGTTGAACATTCATGTTCAAGTATGAGCTGTGGGAGTGGTGACCACTTTAAGAAGCAAAGCAATCCAAGCTGCTTTGACTGTTAGTGAGGTGAAATACTGTCTTATAAGCTGTGATTCATGAGTGAAGATGGCACAGCAAGTGAGGCAACGGTGTATGCAAAACCAGGTTTGATTCATGGTTAGCTCAGCATGTGTATAGCAGAGGCAGATCAGACAGGTAATCCAGCAAGATTTGGAGCCTCCAGACCTTGATTAGCTCAGACAGATTTCAATACATGTACTGCTATAGGGGTAGGCTCCTACCTGAGCAGATGCTGTATAGTGTTGTCTTTTCAGCCATGTAACTACACTGCAGATTAAATTAATGGGATTTCAAATTTCCAGGAGGAATATGTAACTCAGGAGGCATATCCCAGGCTTTCTTTCAAAACTCAAATCAGAGGCCTTTGTAAAAGGTTATTAATTATCTACATCAAAGCCATGCCCACAGGCCCTGCTTACTGCACTTTTCCCTGACAAAAAGAAGCTCAGCTCATTTCCAAATCACCCATACACCAACATGTCAGCCTGCATTCTATTAACTCACTTTTCCAGCCCCAAAAGCATTCAATCCTGCTGAAGATGGATTTTCTCTATGATCTAGAGAAGGGAGAAGCACTCTGGGCACGCAAAACATCAAGGGTATTCCTGGTGTCAGGAACTCCTCTCACGTCTGAAATGGTGAAATCGAGAACCTAAGTAGAACCTTGCTCTAAACCAAGCCAGAAAATGCTCACTTTTATTAAGCAGAGTGTGAGCAAGTGTTTGCCGCCACTGCTGTTTGCCCCACACGGCCATTTGTCAATTATAACAACATGAAGCAAACCCTGGGGCAGGGGCTGGTTGAGGCAGTGGCACACCTCAGGGGCTCAGTGCTCCGGGACGGAGCCGCCATGCCCAAGCTCCCCACGGCGGGTGCTCACAGACAGCTGAGGGGTGGCCGGGCCACTCCACCCTGGGAGGAGACTGTGTCGAGAGCTGTGTGCAGCTCCGAGCCCCTCAGTTCGGGAAGGACATTGAGGTGCTGGAGAGAGTCCAGAAAAGGGCAATGGAGCCGGGGAAGGGTCTGGAGGACAAGTCCCATGAGGAGCAGCTGGGGGAGCCGGGGGTGTTCAGCCTGAAGAAAAGGAGGCTCAGGGGTGACCTTATCACTCCCTGCAACTGTCTGAAAGGAGGCTGTAGCCAGATGGGAATTGGCGCTTCATCCAAGGGAAAAATGGAGACAACATGAGGATAGAAAATCAAGCTGTGTCAGAGAATGTTCAGGCTGGACGTTAGGAGGAATTTCTTCACGCGAAGGGTGGGTGATTAGACAGCGGCATGGACTTCTCACGCAGGCGGTGGAGTCATCGTCCCTGGGTTATTTAGGGAAAGACTGCACGTCGCACTCAAAGCCATGGTATAGTTGACATGGTGCGGTTCGTTCACAGGCTAGACTCGATGACCTCGGACACCATCCCAGCCTGGCTCGCTCTGCGTCACTGTCACGGCCACTGTCACACGGCTGCGCGCTCCCGCCGCCTCACGGGGCCGCGACCTCACCGCCCTCAGCGCCACCGCCCGCCCCGCCCCGCGCTCGCGCCAAGCGCTTCCGGCCGCGGCCCGGCGGAGGAGCGCGCATGCTCGGGAGAACCCGGAAGCGCCCGGGCGGCGGAGCCGGGCGGGAGGCGCTGCCGGAGGCGCTGCGTGCGGCGCTCCCGCGGCCCGGCCGGCCCGGGGAGGGCGCGGAGCCTCGGGCGCTCTGCGGGGCCAGGTAAAGGGGCCCTGAGGGGCGTGGGCCCGCGGGAGGGACGTGCGAGGATGTGTCCCGAAGGCACGGGCGCGGTGTTCCCGGGTTTGTGAAGGTATCCGGGTGAAGCCGCGGCGGTGACGGGACGGGGAAGGGTCTCCTCGGGACGGCGGGGGTTTGGATGTGGAGAGGGATGGGAGTGATGGCAGGCCTTAACGTAACCTCATCTCGGTTCTGAAGGATGTTGGTTTCTTGGAGTTCAGGCTGGCACTAAACTGGCAGGGTTGCTTTGTACGCGGTACTGAGCCCGGTGAGGTGCATCTGAGGCGTTATTTTAGTGTGGACTCTTTTCAGTTAGGAGTTACCCTTTTTTGATGTTGTCCAAATTTATCCTTTTGGTGGCTCCAAAAAGGACTTGTCCTGTCACTTAAATGCTGTGTGAAGGCATGGTGGACTGCTCGATCACTTTTTCTATTTCTTCGTTTATTTGGTTGGCTTTTCTTTTGGATAAGCCAGTTACTAGTTCTGATATATACATACATACATATATATATATATATATATATATGTATGTATGTATGTATATATACACACACAGATACGTGTGTGTGAATATACATATATATTGTATGTGACCTGAAAATCTGTAGATGTAAATAGATGTGCTTGCATCTTTCTATACATTTTATCTTTGTGTGTAACTATATGAACCTCTGACTGTAAAATAATGTTTAGAATTATTTTCATGCATTCAAACAATGGAAGTGTTGCATTATTGAAAATTAGACTGGAGATTTATAACTGACATCTCAATTTCTTTGACTTTTCCTAGTGCTTGACCTGTAATACAGAGATCTTCCAGAATGCTGGAGTCCTATGTAACTCCTATTTTGATGAGTTATGTGAATCGCTACATAAAGAACTTGAAACCTTCAGATCTGCAGTTGTCACTCTGGGGAGGAGATGTTGTGCTCAGTAAACTTGAATTAAAGTTGGATGTACTTGAACAGGTATGTTATGTTTATAGCAGTTACAGTCTGTTCCTTTGATTTGAAAGAAGTTGTCTGAATTATTTTAAATTGGCCTGCACAGCTAAGTAATAACTTAGTGCTTGCTGGTTTTCTTCTTATGCAAGTATTTTTCTCCCCCTGCACTTAGTTATTCTTGCTTTAATTTCATGCCATTTGTTTAGCAGTGAATGTTAATTCTTTACACATTCTGTAAGTTATGGAGTGTGAAGAGAGGCTTTTTTGTGGACATGTATCTTCTTTCAGTAACTATTGTTTTATGGTAGGAACATCAATTGAATTGCTTTTCCAGTCATATTTACAAATTACATATAGTAACTAAGTTGAAGGTCGCCAAGTAAAGTGGGATCTCTTTTTAATTATGCATACTAAACCCATTTGTGCTTTGTATTGTTTTCCAACTTCATATTTCATTGTTCCAGTTGTATCTAAACTTGAGTAATAGATTTGATCATCTGGTTTCTGTGGATTAAATCAAAGACACAGTAAAACTTAGCCTTAAAACAGCAAGCTTGACCAAGTAAAACACTAGATACAGAACTTGGAGCCTGCTGTCAATATGCAGTGGCAAAGCCTTAGCATGGGGATAGTTTCCTTTCATGCTTATCTGAGTTGACAACTTGAGTGTGTGAGACTGATAAAGCTGCTTTCTGTTGTGCATGGAATAGCAAGGATTAGCTGGAGTTCTGTGGCCAGATGTAGTCCAACCAAGTGAAGGAGCTGAGAGAAATGCAGCAAAGAATGGGAAATTTAGTAAATACATCCCGTGAAAGAAGAATAAAATATACTGGGAATGTGTTTTTAATGTTGACTAAAATAAGGTGAGACAAGATAGGGCAAGAATTTTTTGGATCTGACAAGAAGCTATTGAATAAATTGCATGCTGGGAGACTTAGGTTAGACATAAATAGAAATCTCATTTATGTGCTGGATTATGAGGCATTGGAATAGGCTGGGGTGACTGTGTGTCTCTGTTGGGAACACCTTTTAAAATGTGAAAAATATACATATGGCTAATTAAGAATCTCTGATCCTGTTCTGGAAGAAGACACAGTCTTGCAAGAGATATTGTTCTGTTTTCTGTGCCTTTTAAAGAGCCTTAATTGTCTTCCTTCAAGTGTTTCATAGCCTTTGTGTTTTATCTCAAGTCTATTACTGGGTACATCTCTCCATACAGCTGATTTTCTGTAGGATGTGTTCCCCCATGAGCCTTTTTAAATGTATATGTACAAAGAAGGGTTGATCAGAAAGGAGTTCTGGAGGTCATCTAGTCCAACCTGTTTTGAGCAGGGCTGTTGCCAGCATTATGTCAGACATTATGTGTTTTTCTTCAGCTGGGTCTTGAACTCTGCCTTGTTTCAGTGCTCTGCTGTGTGGAGATGAAGTTTGTCCTAATAACAAACGGTGACTTGGCATGGATATATCAAACATGCTGCATTACCTGACACTGTAAGAATTTTGCTGCTGTCATTGATGGTGTTCCCTTTCCAGTAGTTGCAGTTTGCTGGTGGGTGATCCTTGCTTCTTTGTCTGCCTGTGACCTGGGTTCCTAAATATCCAGCTCAACCTGATAATATTGTGGCTCTTGTGGCAAATACAGACATATGTACCCATGGTCATTTGAATGGGAATGTGAATATGCAATGGATGCAAAATTTAGCTCAGTCTCATTGTTTTTGCATTATTTGGCTGGGTGTTCATAAAATGTAGTTATCTTCATTTGGCTCTTATTGTTCTTTGGAACTTGTCTGGATCCACAGATGAGAGTGGGTCCAGTGGGTATTTAGAGTGTCTTCCTCTTTTTTTTTTCCTTTTGTGGAGGGGATGCTGTTTTGCTCAGCAAAACTCTTTGAGTAAGCACTATGTGGTAATGCAAAGTATCCAAGTCTTTGCAGTTGTCAGGATCTCCCTTGAAAAGCTGGTCTCTGAAAATAACCAGAATATATCATTTTAGTTGGATTCTCTCCCTGGATGGATTCATGATACTCAAAGTTAGTCCCCTTAACTGCTCTGCTGTTGTACCACTGTTCTGTCCTGGATTGCAATCTCCAGCCTGGTTCCCTGCTCCTTATCTGACATGAGCACAGCTTTAATTTCATGCTTCGGGTTCTTGGATACCAATCCACCTATGCTGGATGTATTTGTCTAGGGCCTTAAACATTTTCTGATAATTCCATCTTCTGGGGAGTTATCAATGTTTTTTTGGGAGTGTTAGCACAGGTGCCAAACTACCTGGACAAAGCACTTTATAACAGATTTGGGAACAAGTGTGTGCTTCCTGCTCCGTGCACTTTGGCTGATGTTAGTGTTCCCATGTCATGTTGTGCTGTTCTGAGCCTCCCCAACAGAATCACAAAGGACAGATAGGAACAAAGCATAAACTGCTGTTTGTCTTGTAGAATATTTTAATTTATTTCTTTGATGAAATTGGAGCCAATACCTCTTGAAATCAGATAAAATACAGTTATTGACAGAAAATTTACCAAATGTGAAGAGAATGTTCCAGTATCTGAAAATACTTTGCATGTTTTTTAATATATTTTTGTAAGTTTTATGCTCTCATTAAACTAAGCTGAATGTCATTGTAATAACTCTTAGGGTCTGTCCTTCTCTCTGTCCCCCTTCTTTTGTACAAACCAGTTCTGTTGTGGAAGTTAAGTATTAGTTTGTACTCAGCTTGAATCTTCTAGGTACAGTGTAGCTTTTGTATATAATTGTGTCACTCTCTGAATGGCCAGTTGATTTTATAATAATTATCTTTAGTTGAAGATTAGATCTAATAGGATATTGATTTTTTTTTTAATATCCTGAACGATTCAGTTACTGGGAGACTGAAAATCCCAAGAGATTTTCCATCTATACATTGCATAATATGCACATTGTACAAAAACTACTTCAAGAAAGTAATTTGTTATAAAATTTTGAAACTAATACTTGAAATGCTGTTTTTTGGAAAAGCGTTTTAAGCACTTTTGTCAAGTTTTGTATGAAGTCTTTGTAGTACCAGAGGTAACAGAACTACCTCCGAACTTGGTAAATAGCTTGTGTGTAGTATATCTGTTGACACAGTGGTGCCAAAAAGATGACATACATCGATCTCTTCTTGCTGCTTGTGCATATTCCCATAATTAGTTTTTAGCTGTTTTGCAAATGCAGAAGGGAAAGCTTAAGTAGTCTTTGGAAGATAAAGGCTACCTTGATCTGAAAAGAATTTGTATAGAAAGAAACATGAAAAATTGTAATGTACTTAAAATAGTTTAGAGTAGTCTTGTGTTTTAGAGCAAGGGGAGATTTTAGGCAAAGGTGAATTATGATCATCTAGTCTGCATTCTTAAATGTTAGACAGTTATATATGGGTATCTGTTAATTAATCATGAATTTATCACTGATAAATATATTTATTTCAATATATTTAAGCAAAAAATTGTATTAGCTTGCTTTACAGAAATATTGTATAGACACACTTTATGACTTTATAATACATATCAGATAGTAAATACAAAATGCCCTTGTCCCCAGATTTTATTCATATAGAAGTTCCGTATAGTAGGGATACGTCTAGGGTCAAGCAGTACAGGAAAAGAGGCTTTTTGGATTCACTGGTAGGTGTCTGTCTGAAATTCCCTAGCAGCTTGCCTGCTTCATTTCTGAGTGTCATGGACCTTCTCTGTGTAATATCTGTGAATTCATAGGAATTCTGTGTTGAATGAGATGCATGTACCTAACCTGAGGCAAAAGGAAAGGTGCTTAAGCCCTCGCTTGCCAGGATCACCCAGGATAATTCTGGAGTCCTGAGCAAAGGTTTGTGTTCCTGATTTTACCAAAATACAGTTAAGAACCTGTGGGTGCTGGCCAGCAGCAGGCTCAGTAGGAGCCAGCAATGCACCCTGGCAGCCCAGAGGACAAACTCCTTCCTGGGCTGCATCCAACTCAGCATCACCAGCTGGTCACAGAGGTGACTGCCCTGCTGTGCAGCCTTACCTTGAGCTCTGTGTGCTGCTCTGGGCCCCACAGCTGAGGAATGAGGGCAAAGGATGAGAACGTGTTCAGAGGAGGGCAGCAAAGGTGGTGAAAGGGCTGGAGGCAATATCCTGTTTGAAGGGACTTTGGGCATGTTTCATTTGGAGAAAAGGAGGCTGAGGGGTGGCCTCTCAGCTCTCTGCAGCTTCCTGAGGAGGAGACATGGAGAGGGAGGTGCTGAGCTCTTCCCCCTGGTATGCAGGGATAGGACATGTGGGAATGGTTCAGAGCTGTACCACAGGAGGCTTCGACTGGACATTAGGATGCATTTCCTTACTGAGAGGGTGGTCAAACACTGGAACAGGCTTCCTGCAGGAGGTGGATGCCCCAAGCCTGTCAGCGTGTAAGAGGCATTTGGAGAATGCCCTTAATAACATGTTTTGGCTTCTATTCAGCCATGAATTGGTCAGACAGTTGGACTATATGGTAATTGTAGGTTGGCCAAAACTTCTTCCCTGTATCTAGGGGATTTAGATTCACTTATTTCTCAACCTGAGAACATACTGCGCTTTTAGTTCCCAGCATCTAAGACGATGATGAAAATACCAGGCTATGAGCAACTTGAAGATGTGTTGATTTTTCTCCATTAAAACTTTAAAACTTGATAGTAAAAAATATGCATTAGAAAAGTGAAAAGATGAAGCATTCCTGAAGCCTGAGCATTAGAACACTTAGTATTGAGAATGCTGACTTAAAATTCTAACATATCAAATATTGCTTCTTTATTTTACAGTAAACAGTTGTTTTCCTTATTCCAAATCTTGATTGCTGAGACCAGCTCTCTAGCCCGACCCTTCTGTTGTCTAAGTGTTGAGCTATTTTTTTGCAGAACACCTGAAGCTACTGGGAAATTGCAACACTTTGTACACTTTGTATTGTATGTACACCAATTTACTTAGCTGAGTACTTTTAATCTTAACTTTGGCACCTTGTTTCCTGCTGAATTGCTGCAAGCAGCAGCTGGTTCCCTGAGGCTGTCCTGTAGAGTTGTGATCTGTGTTGGATGGAGTGCCCAGGCATTTGTTAGAAGCTCTAGACTGACTTGCATAAGTTTTTAAACCAGTGAGATGTCTACATTAGACCTTTCTGTGGAGGATTCTGGTTTTGCCAATGAAAAATTTAATAACTAAAATTTAATATTCAGTATTTACTGAGTAGTTTGATGTGAAAGGGGCAACAGTGGGCCAGTCTTATGAGAACTGAGCTCTTAAAACTCTTAAACACTAAAATATTTTGAAAGAAATTGCCTTACTGTGACATTGTCAATGTTTAATTCCAAATTTGTACTCTTCACGATAATACTGGTTGCATATCTATTTAAGTATTTATCTTCACTTTGTTTCTACTTGTACCTTAAATAGTGAAACATTTTGCAGTAGCTTCATATGAGGGAGAGGTGGTTTTAAGCTATCCTTTATTATCAGCATCATGGTAACCCAAATGTCTCCTTTGAGCAGACTAATTGGGACATAATCATGTGAGTGGTTATAAAGGCAAATGCCAAGTCTTGTGGCACACTGCTGATTATGGGAGGGAGAATAACTTTTGCTTTGTTATAGAACATTACTATTTTAAGTTTCAGTAGTTAATTCTGCATTCTTTGTTGTTGTTAGGAGCTGAAACTGCCATTTACTTTTTTAAGTGGACACATTCATGAACTTCGAATTCATGTGCCATGGACAAAATTGGGATCAGAACCAGTTGTCATCACTATCAATACAATGGAATGCATCTTGAAGTTAAAGGATGGGGCTCAGGTAAGAAATGTCATGAATGCTTTTCCAACATTATGAGGTTCACGAGAATAAGTACTTCTGTAGACCACTTTCTTGAAACTCTTCTGAAGAATCTGGCATGTGAAGTTGGAATCCCTTTTGTTTTCTGAGAGGCTAATATTTTTCTTCTTGTCATGGCTAATATCTTCCTTTATGCTTATTTTTAAACTCTTTTTTGTAGCTGTGTTCTTGCAGGTACAAAAGCAAGTTAATAGTGTTCTATCAGATTTTTCCTATGACTAGAGGAGAAATGGATTTCAAGAGCAGTATAGTATCCTGTGTGCTTCTGGCTTCTGTCTCCCAAGCAGCTGTGCTGGTTGCTTGAGTCAGCTGTATGTGGCACAAGTCGGCACTGGGAATTTTTCAAAATGTGTTGCTATTATTGAAGGAATGTTTTGAAGATCCTGTAGTCTAACTCATTTTTACCTTTAGAAATTATACTGCTTGCTTGAGTATACTTGGAAGATTTCTTGTATGTAAGGCTCTTCAGGGATATTTTCTTTTTCTTCTAGTTGCTCAGAATAGTTTGTACATTAGTCTGTTTTCACAGGCCCAGGTAAGGTTTCCTTCTGACATAATGAAGCTAAAATATGCAGTGCCTCAATTTTTGTCATATGTCTAACTTAGTTAACCAAAAGTTCTTAGTTATGTTAATGTTGAACTTGTGGGTTTTTTTTTAAATCAGCATGATGCTTTAATTCTAGAGAGGCTTACAAGTTTATTTTGCTTATTGGTTTTTTAAAAGCCTTGTTCTTGTTTTGATTTCAACAGTGCTTCACTTATATTAAGGATCATGCAAACAAAAATTCCAGTTTGTGAAAAAGCCAAGTGTTTGGTAGGGTGCTTGATGAGCTGTTAACATTTAACATTAATAACTAGATACAAGGCAGCAAGAATGTTGGAAAACACTTTCCTGTTGTTTGATGTTTCTTGATATATCCTTTTGCAGTTAGAGAACTAAGAGGCTTTTTTGCTGGAGTAGAAATTTCTAGTCCTAGCCACCCACAGAGGATGTGCTTGCATTCTGTAGTTACACTTAATCTGTGTGCATATGTGGATATGCATATATACACACCACCAGCCAAATATTAAGTACTTTTCCAATGTTAAGGTAAGCTTTTGAGACCAGATGTTCCATGAGAAGTGTGTTTTTGGGAGCAGCAAATTGCAACTAATTATGAGTTGCAGAAAAAGATTTGTAGTCCATGACTTTGTGCAACCCAGAACTAATATTTGATATTGGACCTTGCAGATGACTACTGCTGAAATGATCAGATTTCCTGCTTGCGTGGTATTTGAAACTTAAATTTTGTGGTGCATACATCAAAAGGTCAAGTGTCATGAATGTAAAGCACTCTCAAAACAAGTATTTGTTACAGATGTTTAAGATTCAGAGGCAAGAAAAGAGTTTTGAAAATTGCAATTGACATTTGAACAAATTATTCATTGGTATGTATGCTCAGGAGGGTAAAATTTAGTTCTGTGACATAGAAGGATTATCTTTGATGAACAAGAATGTAAATGAAAACACTTTTATGCTGTTTTCTGAGGATATGGTTAAAAAGTTGACAAGTTGAATTTCATTTTTTGAATTACTATTTGAAAGTGTTCAAAGTATGGCTAAAACCAATTGTCATAAAAATTTTTTAATCAGTGAATAAAAATATTAATGAAATGAAATATTTCTGTGGAAAATGTAGTAAAATGAACTTTCAGTGAGTTTAGCTCCAGGTGGAACTGTTCTGCCAGGAACTTAATGTCAGTGAAGAGCATAATTAGCAAGAAAGATTAGTTTAGTTCTCAAATTGATTGGCTTGACCCTGAATTTCCTTCCTCAGGTGAGACCTCTAATGAGCACAGGGATAATTTCACCTGAGCAAAAAGTAAAGTTCTTGACCTCAGCTTAGTGATATGTATTTCTTTGGAAAGGTGCTATTTCAAACAATGTTTCTGTTGAAGATATATGAAATTTAAAATACATGGCATTGTTTGAATGGTTAAAGTTCCAGTATTTTATCTTCTTCTCATTACCTATGTCTATATATTAAATCTCTGGGCTTCATATTGAATTGAAGACACTTCTTAAAATCTCTGGTTGCTGCTTTTCCTGTGAGTTTTCTCCCTTTGTCCAGTTGGTGTTGGACTATTTATAACTCTTCTCTATTCTACATAAATTCCTTTTTTTTTTTTTTTTAATATATTTGAAATTCCTTGCTCCTTTTTCTTCCCCTCTGAGTGCTAAGATAGCTCATGCCCAAACCAGAGACTTTAAATTCAGGTAGTGCATATTGGGAAGGACAAGCCTGGAAACCTGTGTCTGTTTTTTTCACCTTTCTGCCATTATAACTAACCACAAGACTATTTTTCATGTTCCACCTTTCATTCTGTGGTTTTTTGCCTTGGAAATGATGCACATGGGGAGATAAAGGAGAAATGCTTTATTTGCATTGCTGCTTCACATTCGAGTCCTTGCCTTTAAGCAGAACACAGTGCACCAGAAATACGCTGATGTGTATGAAGGCTCTCTATGCTCCAAGGCTAATTAATTGTGGAACTGGGGAAATCTGTTAGGTTGAAGCACTTGGAGATGCACAGGGAAACCAAGCAGTTTGGATCAGCATAGAAACAATTGAGCACTGCTCCTTCCATGAGGCATTACAAAGAAAGTTGTGAAGGGATAGGATAACTTTGTGGAAGCCGTGGAGAACAGCCCACAAGCATGACTGTCAGAATACCAGACACATTCTTACCTGACAACTGGTAGAAACTGCCACCAAAGAATGCTGGAAGCAGAAATTGGTCTTGACTGGGAAATGATTGAGATGGGAGATAAGGTGTGTTGACAGATTATGAAGGACTTTGAAGGTAAGGACAGAAGGCTTGTGTTTGATGAGGGTACAGTTATATGAAGTCTTTGCTTAGGTGGTAAAGCTAGCTCCAGATCTAAAGCAGTGCTTTAGTAGTTTTTTTCCTCACCTGGGTTGTAATAGTGCAGTTCAATGTGGCTGTATGGACAAGCAGTGCTGTTTTTTCCATTTGAGTTTGGTCAAATGGAAGTCTGGTGTTCTGTGACAGCAGAAATATGGTAAGGCTTGAAGTCAGAAGACTTAACTAACAGTCTTCAGTGGCTCACCTTTCTGCTTTTTATTTGCTCATGTGGAAGTTCAAGGTCTTTATTTTTAATATAAATTCCATTTGGTACTTACTTTCATAGTAGTATATGTGTTTTAGCAAAATTTAAGGTGAAGATTGTATTGAGAATTGTTCTCTAGGAAGCAAACTATGTTTTCAGCTAGTGTTGAATCATATCAAGTTAAAGATGAATATGAAATTCTAATTAAGCAGCCAGTTCATGATGCTCTTATTTGTGTTTTAATAGAGTAATAAGAAAAGAAGAGGATTTTGTTTCTGTGTGTGCATACATACAAATTAGTGTATATATGAGTAACAACAAAGATTTTCCATATTATTTTGAGTTAAAACAAATTGCTTTGTGCAAATCAGACTGTAATACAGTGTTTGCCGAAGGTTCAGGAATGTTTGGCAAAGTTGTTGGGTTTTATGGCATTTTCTGTCAAGAAATCCTGTCTGAAGAGTTCTTATGTTTTCTATAAATTGCTTTCTGTGAACAAAAGTGTTCACAAAGGTAGGAGGTTTTCTTCCAAGGATATTATCCTTTTAAGGGATAAATGTCACAAATGTCTTGGAAAAACACTTAATAAACTTACTCTTTCAATAGAGGAAGTAGTAAAGGGAGGTTGTAACAGGTGCTGGAAAAGGCTTTGGAGCATTTGGTTCAGACACTTTGTTGTCTTTCTCCAGTGATTTCAATGAGAGGCTGAGGAGGAGATGAGCAGCTTTGCTTAAAGCTGGATAAATAGTCACATGTACTAGCTGGGCATGCAAGAGTGACTCTGTAATTTGCGTATTTTTGTTCCTGCTAACCACTTTAATAGACTTTAAAAGCAAAGCATCTGATGCTTCAGATTGCAGTAATTATGCTCATGTAAGAAAAAATTGCCTTTGTGAATTTGTTCAATGCCTCCTGCAGGCGTATTTCTTAATACTCTAGCTGTACTCTAGTCCTGTCACTGCCCTTGTGTTGCCTCAGTCTGAATACCTATCTTGTTTATCTGAAAGTCTATTAATGTGTTCTTAATTTTGAACAGTTTACATGTGAATTTGCCAGTATATTTATATTTGAGTCCTTTTCAGGTCTAAGTAGTGGTGTGCTGCCTACAGGCAAAGATAGTGTGGCACCTCTGACCTAATCTTAATGCTAACTCAAGGGGAATGAACCTTGCTTTTAGGTGTGAGCCCTGCTTTTAGATGTTTCTGGTAAAGAACAAGAACAAGACTTGTAAGCACTTTTGCTTTCTGGCTTGTGCAGCCCTGGGTGGCATCTTCAACAGCTGTGCTGTACCTAGCTCCTGAGAACACCCACAGGGACAAGGCATAGTAAGTAAGCTGTTCCCAGTATCTTGAGAACACATGTGACTTCATGTGAGAAAGAACTGCCTGTGAAGATGCTTTTCTGAGCAGCCAAAAAGGGGGTGGCCAAGCAAGAGAGGGGATGTATGGATGCTCAGTGTCAGGCATATATACTGTGATAGCAGGTTCAAGGACAGAAAGAGCAGTCGTAAATATAGTTGGGACTGTATTCTTGCAAAGAGCTCAGATTTTGAATGCAGTTCTTGTCAAGAAAATATTTTGACATTGTCAAAACAGTTAACAGTCTTGATCTTAAAGACCCTTTCTAACCTAAATGATTCTGTAATTCTGAAACGAGGTTGGTCATTATTATAATAGGTATTAAGACTGTATAACATGAGTGTTTTTCAATAGCTGTTTTTGTTGAAATCAATGCACTTTGCGCATTGTGAAGAGAGAGCCAGGTGAGGATGTGGCCCTGTGTTGGTATAGGTGTTGCAACTTCAGGATGCTGCCAGGAGCTGTGTGTAGTTACAGTTTTCCCTTCAGTTCCTGTAGCAGTTGAAGCAATAGTATCTAGAGAGCAAATATTGCCTTTTCTCATCTTGTTTTCTGAACAAGATCTCTGTGTACCTCTTTGTAGTGGTGTTCAGACCAAGTTTGTGATTTTGAAGAAATCTCCTGGCTGTTCAGGCTTACTGTCCTTTGACCTCTATTACAGGGTCTCAGAACTAATGTGCTGGATCTTTTTTGCGAAACTACCATTCTCCTAGAGCACATTAAAAGGAAAATGTGCTGTGGCTGTTAATTGAGATGAGAAGAGCTGTCTTGTGTGAGTTGGTAATAGAATCAATATCCTGTGATCACCAGGCATGGTGTGCTTCACATTGGGGGCACAGTGAATCCCATGAGATGAGTTTTTTTTTTTGTCCAGAAAGGTGTATTGACAGCCTAGGTTCAGAAAGTGTATATCTAACCTACATTTAATGCCTGCTTGTCTGCTTTTCATACTTAGTGTGTCTGTGACAGTAGGCATCTCACAAAACATCTAATTATGGACATGTGTAAGCACCACTTTTCCCCCTCCTCTTCTCATTTGTGAAAGCACATTCCTCTAGTGCCCTCTGAAGCTGTAGAAAATGGCATGTTCTTCTTATCCAAGGGTTCAGAAAAGGGTTTATATGGTAAGAAAGTGGAATCTGAGCTTCCAAAATAATAGATTTCTATCAGTCTCTTAATTTTTATAATGGTTTAAGTAGCAAGCCCTCTGGAATTGCATTCTCAGAATATAATCTCACTCAAACTAGAAGAAAAATGAAAACTGTCTGTCATAATCAAGCAGGTCCCATATTACAGGCAAAGACCAGTGCTTGATAGCTGTGTATTTTGCACTGACTGGAGATAATTAATACTCACTCATCTTTTATTTCTAGCAGTGTTTTGAACTCTGTATCAACAGTAGAACATTCTGTTATGAAATTATTTGTCAAAAAGACTTCAGTGTAAATTGGAAGAATTTTAGGCATATGAGGATGCAGTGATACCTTAATAAGGAAGATAATAGACACTGGCACAACCAGGCAGTGCAGCTCAATGCAGATTGTCAATGAAATTTCTTTCTTAGGTATTGTGGTGGGTTGACCTTAGATGGCTGTCAGGTGCCCATCAGAGATCTCTTATCACTCCCCTTCTCAGCTAGACAGGAGAGAAAATATAATGAAAGGCTCATGAGTTGAGCTAAAGATAGGGGCAGATCACTCACCAGTGATCTGGGGTAAAACAGACTTGACTTGGGGAAATTAGTTAAATTTTTTACCAATTATATCAGGATAGGACAAAGAAAAGTAAATCCAAATCTAAAAAACACTTTGCCCCACCACTCCTATCTGCCCTGGCTTTACTCTATTCCTGATTCTTTACCTCCTCTTGGCTGTGGCACAGGGGACAGGTTGTAGTTACTTTATTACACTGCAGCTGCTTGCTCCTTAGGTACTCTCCCTGCCCCAAAGTGGGGTCCCTCCCACAAGGGACACACCTCCACACACCTCTCGAACGTGAGTCCTTCCCATGGGCTGCAGTTCTTCATGAACTGCTCCAGTGTGGGTCTCTTTCATGAGGTGCAGTCCTTCAGGAGCAGCCCAAGGGATCACAAGTCTGCTAGCAAACTTGCTCCATTGTGGGCTCCTCTCCCCTTGAGTCTAGGGGTGGTGCCAGAAGCCTATTCCAGTGTGAGCTTCACACGGTGTCACAGCTTCCTTCAGGCATCCACCTGCGCTGGTGTGGGGCCCTTCACAGGCTGAAAGTGGATTTCTGCTCAGCCATGGGCTGCAGGGGCACAGCTCCTTCACCATGGGCTGCGTGGGCATCTCTGCTCCATGCCTGGAGCAACTCTTCCCTATCTTTCACTGGCCTTGGTGTCTTCAGGGTTCCTTAGCTCCCATGTCCTTATTTCTCTCTACTCTGGTTGTAATTGCTTCTGCCCAATAGTTTGGTGTTTTTTTCATCTTAAATCTGTTATCTGATATTTATCACTGATGGCCTTGGCCAGTGCCAGGTTTGTCTTGGAGTTGGCATTACCTCCATCAGACATAAGGAAAGCTTCCAGCAGCTTCTCACAAAGTCACCCCTGTAGATCCTTGCTACCAAATCCTTGCCCTGCAAACTCAGTCCAGGCATGACCAGTGAAGTCCTTTTGTCCTTCCTACTACCAGACCTCAAGGTTATAGTCTCATTATCATGCATAGACACCTCTTAAATTTGCCGGTGTTTATTTTGTGCTCCTATGTACTGTACAATCAATTGCTGTACTAGTAGAGAGCAAAAAGTTTCTGCTTTTTACATTTTAGAAGTAAAGCTCAATTTCGTGTTGTCTTGTTCTTTCTCTTGCTTGAACCATCTCTTTCTAAACTGATGGTTTTCTTTGTTTTGCCAAAAATAATTGAAAGACAGGCCTCATAATACAGTGCTGGTAGCTGAAAAGCTAACTTGACATGACTTCATTATCTTCTAGCTGCTATCTCAGTGGGGAATTGCTATTTAAGAACAACTCTTTTTCAGCATTAGTAATGCCTGCCAACTGTTGGGGTTTGGTTGAGGTTCAAGGCTTCAGGTTCCCTAGCTGCCTTGTTGTAATTCATAGTACTTCAATCTTCTAGTATACTCATACAGTTGTTTTGTCTTAGGCATAAGGACTAGGCATCTTGTTGGGGTTTTTTATTGCTATTTGGGTATATTGGCTTAAACTGGCTCTTTGCCTTTTTAAGATGTCAGTTGTATGTAGGGAAACATGCCCTTGCCAAAAAGGAAATAACACTTTTCAAGTTTTGAACAACTTATTGCCCTTCCACAAACCAATTTAATTGTCCTTTAAATTCAAGAAGGACAGAAATATATTTACTTATGTGTAAATGTGGATTATATACATTAATGTTTCAATTCTTTATATACAATGTACATTAACTTTCTTGTAACTGCCAAATCAATGCCCCGGGGTTGGGGTCTGATGTCTTTTTTCAATGCTTGTGTGTACCTCACTGTACTGTACCTCAATTTTTGACCTTTCTGTGGACTGTTGAGAAGCCTTGCAGCTGCAGAGAGTGCAGCTTCAATTTTCTTCCTTCAGCTGGTAATGTTTGAGGCAGCTAGATTGAAGCGTGCATATCCTGCAATCAAGAGAGCTCTTCTGGAGTCCACGTCGGCTTGCTATAGTGTCCCAAGAATATTTATAAAAGTAGGCACTTAATAATTTGTATCAGATTTATGGTGCTGTTAGTTTAGTCCAAGATGCTTGTTTGGAGCATGACTTCTGAAGTTTGTTTTCCTTTTGCAGAGCATCAGTTGGAATTCTGTCTTTCTCAAGTAGCAAGAGGAAAGGATAATGCGGATGGGTGTAGTATGTGAAGGAATGCTGAGGCATCTAAATGGAGAAATGATTAGATGAGAAGAGATTAAAGAAATTTGATGAATGTGAAGTCACCCCAAGACAGGAAGGGAAGGTTTTTTTGGGGTAGTTCTGGTGATCCTTTAAGCTCTCATATATTCACAGGTAATTCTAAATAGATTGTTTAATCAGGTGAGGGTAGCACACTTACATGAAGAATTCTACTTGTTTGCCTTGGAACACCTGACTAGCTGAGAAATGTCTCACTTATTTTGGTGGAACCTTTTTAGGATGCCATATTTTGGAAAAAAATAATCCTAATTTTAGATGTATTGGTGTAGTTTTCCATGTATGTATATTTTTTTGGGAAGCCTGCATAAGGCTGAATTTATTGAATCGGTCATAATATTTCAGACCTAGTTAGTTTAAACTACTATTATTTTCTCCTATGCTTTGGAGATAATATTTTCAGAGCAGATTACTAAAATGCAATTATTGCATGGGTTTGTTCCAATGTAGATATGGATATGAGGCTTGCTGTTTTCTGGATCAACTTGTATTTCCACGGGAATCAGGCTTTACGTGACGTGTTTTGGATTTGTAGTTTTTAAAAGCCTTGTTCTTTTGGGCAGACATTCTTAAATTAATCTGTGGTTCTCACTACTTTATTTTTTAAATTATCCTATTTTTTCTTATCCTGTTCTTTTATGTGTGTTGGGTTTTTTAAATATAATTAAACTGTGGGCACCAACTTCCTTGCTAGATTCCTCCTTTCTACTTAGAATTCAGTTTAACTACGGCTGAGCTTTGATTCTTGGTTGTAGAAGCTGATTCCTTTTCTTTCTGGAATCTCTTCACTCATCCATGTGTTGTCTAAGCATGTCCTTGTCTGATCAGTCTCATTCCACTAAATTATATATTGAGTAGCTATCGACTGATCTACTGAACTGATCTTTCTGAACTAAAGCTAGTGCTTTCTTTTTTTTCCAAGAATTGTATTTTGGGACTAGAGAGTGTACAAGACGCAGTGTCTGTATTGCAATGCCGTGTCAATGCACTTGGCAGTGTTAACATTGGCAACTCAACGTAGAAGGTGAAGTAGCAGAATGGGTTAATTTTCAAAACTGAGTTGTTTGGGAAATAGCATGGTGAGAATTCAGAATCTCAAAATTTTGTTTCAAATCAATAAATGATTATAAACATGTTCTTTTTTTTTTTTTACACTATCTTTGTTGATGGAAAATATTTATTTTAATTTCCTGAAAGTTGAAGTGTTATGAGCTTGTTGCACATGGCTATTGCTTCTAAAAACAAGAGCTAGATAGCAACCTATGAGGCTTTTCCTGGAACTGGAGTGTACTAGATTTAGAGATTTGTTAACCTAGAAGGTGCAAACTGTGCTTGGGTGCATGTTCTGAGCGAAGCATTTCCCCATATCTCAGTTGTGAAAACTTGTAAATTGTTGAACATACTGTTATCAAATAGGGCACAACTAACAGTAAATCCATTTATCTCTGTCTCTCCCCACCCTCCTTTTTTATTTTTGCTTCCATAGCATTCTGGAATTTACTGTAACTTGCCACTGGTAACTTGTCCCTCGTAAGTCTTGTTCCATTAAAAAAAATAAAAGAATAATTGGAAGTCCAATTACGCAAGCCAAGAGCTGTTTGACCCCCAGATATGCACACTTCTCTTTCTTCATGCATGTGAAAACTAACAAACCTATACCAAATGCCTGTGTTAACAAAATAAGTATTGTTTGTTTCAACCTAAAGCAGATGCAGCTCTTCTCAACATGAGGCATCTTGTTTCTGTGCTCATCTCTGTGCAACTTCTGGCCTGCAATACAATTTCACTCCAGTGAGCTGGCTCTTACACCTTTTGACACTTAAAATCTGTACAAATCCCACTTTACTTGTGAAGTAGTTCAAATATTGACAGTTTCAGTAGTGTTGCCCATGTGGTGGAGAAGAGTGGTTGTTTCAGAGGAAACCCACGTTCCTCCTTTTACTTGTTTAATGCTGTAGTTCCTTATTTTCTGCTTTGTAGTTCCAGATTCCTTTGCTTGGGGGATTGTGATGTTACTTAAAAAGTAAGGAAGCGGCAACCCCGCTTACCTGTTGTATTGCACTGCTATAGGAGCTTGCTCTGGAGACATACATTTGTGTGGATGTATATGTGTGGGTTTGTATTTATGCCTATTAAAGATGACTTTCCTTCTGACTTTTTTATTTTGTTATTGCTTGATGGTAAGAAGGAACAGTTAGAACAGGAAATATGGATTACACTGAGTGCATAGTTAAACAGTTGTTTTGCATTAGTTATAATTCCATGTTAATCCTGTTAGTAGGGCAGTGAGAGGAGGCAAGAGCCTGTTTCTGATTGCTTTGTGGGCAGGCACTGTCACACATGCCCAGCTGAATGGTAGTCAGTGTATATTTAACTTGCTTCCCCCAAACAAAACTTTTTTTTTTTTTTCCTGGAGTTCTGTAATGGACCCATCTTTGCACGTTCTGTGATCACTAGAAAGCTGCGGACCCCAGACTATTTAATACTATGTAGTACAGCTATATTCTGGAAAGTTCAAGAGTGTGAATACTACAGTTGTTTATAAAGCTAATCACCTGAATATGCTGTGTGGAGAGAGGGGATGATATATCAAGAGCTTTTTAGGCTGCAAAATGAACTTGGAAGCTGAATGTCAGGTTGAACTCCTGGCAAAGCACCACTTTGAAAGTGCATTGTTAAATTGTAAATAATGGTTTTGTTCTGTTCCAGCTATGATAGTATCCAGTAATTTTTTGGTGGAGTGGCTGTGCTGCTAGGGAATTGAAGGAGTTATATACAGCAAAGCAACATCAAAGCAGGGAAATGGATGGCATAATTTAAATATTAGAGCTAATGCAACATTGACCAGTTTAACTTTTATTTTAGAACTGTGGAGTATGTTGTGGGTCTCAAAGTTGTGGATTTGAATGTGGATGCAGTAGAATTGTTTTTAGTGTGGCTTAGTATGCTATATTTCTGGAAAAAAATCCCAAATAGTCAACAGGTTAGTAGGTAAAAAAACCTACTAATACCACTAACTAATATAATTAACACTAGTGATTTGCATATGCATGTATATTTCAGATGAGTTTACCTGTGTTAAAGTAATTATTGCCTCTGGGATATGCGTGAGTACAAAGAGGGCTTGTGTGTATATGTACAGGAATTTTCTAAAATCTACTCTGACAAAGTCTTCTTGAGCACTCAAACTGTCACCTTTTGGTACCTCCAAAAGGTGACAGGGCTGTTAGCTGTTCAGATCCTCTGGATGCTTATTCCTGACACAGGTTGCCTCTGAAGATAATTCTTCAGCTTTGTATGTCATCAAAGTTAGCAGGGAAAATAGCACATCATCTTGCCAGAAAAACTTGTGTGTTAATACATAATGTTTTTGAAATATACGAGTAACCAACACTTAAAATTTTCAAGTTAATTAAAAGTGTTCTCTTTGTAAGTTTGTGTTGGGAGACTATCCATGGGGACAGGAGAGTGATAGAAGAGCTCATCTATTTGAGGAACTGCACTGCAGGATTGTCCTGGACAGAAAACTAACTGAATTGGTCTGTGCTAGCCAGCCAGCAGACCTGTTCCTCCCTGCCACACACCCTTGACTTCCCTTTGGTGTATACTAAGCATTTGGAGTCTGAATTTGCATTTGCTGTTAGGCAGCTCAGGTTTTAAACCTACATCAGCTGCTTTTAGAACAAGGTTGCCACAGGATGCCTTCACTGTTCATGGTGGTGCACTGGGTAGAAAGGGTTGTTTGGTTTCTTCTTTGCTGTGGTTAATTCAGTAAATTAGTATTTGGGAGTGATCTCATGGTTTGTAGTCCTGAATTTTGGAAAGGAACTCATTTGCTCGGAACAGAGACTCACAGTGATTTCTGCAATGTAAGAGTTGAAACTCAGATACCACAGCATTGCTGATGTTTGTTCCAGAAAATAGCTTTACTAAGACAAATAAAAATACTAACATGTGACTGGTGTACTTATCTTTTTAAAGTATAGAGGACTAGTTCTGATGTGTAGATACAGTTGTATAAAGTAGAAAGATTAAGAGTAATCCCTGTCCATTTACTGATCTTTATTCAACTATTTCCCTGACCTACTTACAGCAAGGAAATGTAATGCCAATAGTCAGTGTCTTTGTTCCCAGGTACAGGGAGGAAGGGTTTATATATCATCTTTGGCATAATTCCTAGAAGTTTAGGATCATATTCTGATTCTGCTTTCCCGGTGTCGGTCTGGATTACTTCAATTGATTTACTTTGGAGTAATTCCAGATTTGTCCCAATCCAGCTGACATCAAATCAGGACCCTACAATCCAGCTTTGTTTCATGTAGTTGGGTGAAGAGTTTGGATTTGTGTGGTTTAATGGGGAATGAGGTGAGGTAATGCATTTAAAAAATATTTCCTTGGAGAGGAAGTAGTTTTTCCTCATTTGTTGATAGATTAAAGCATAGATAAATTTTTTGGAATGTGTTTTAGCTCCTCATTACAGCAGAACCTACAATTTGAGAATGGGCATCACTACAGATTTTGTAGTGGAAAAGTCCTGCAATTTATTCACCTTTGGTAAAAGGATCTTGGAATTCAAAAAGACAAAATACTCTTAATTCTTTCAGTAGAAATACTCCGGAATTATAGCTTGTTCTTTTTGGAAGGAGTAGTATTTTCTCTAAAATAATATTGTTGAATTATAAATTCTTATATACAATTCAAGCAAAAGAATTCCCTTTACTCACCTATTGCTTGTGACTTACCTTGAAATACCTGCACTTGAAGAGTGACTCCTTATGCTAAATAATTTTGATGTGCAAATCATGTAGCTTGTGTTTTATTTTGAAAACTTATGGATAAAAATAAATTCAATCCCAGTGAGCTTCACATCTTCCAAAAGAATGAGTAAATGTTCAGGTTTAAATATGTGCTTTGTTTTCTAAGGACAAATCATTGTATTCCTTCTTTACAGGCTGTAGAACCTGAGGGAAATTGTACTGTGTTACTGGCAATACTCTGGACCATCCAACTCTTATAAAAGCCTGAACTTCAAATGTGAATATTTATTTCTTAGCCTCTGGAGAAAATTGAACAAACTTGATTCCTCTATTGAGAAATATGATTTTTTTCTTCCCTCTCCTCTGGCATGTTTTAATGGTTCTGCCACTGACTTGGCTAAGAAAACATGTACTGAGGCCCTCACCTTGGCTTCAAGAGATCCGCTTGGCTTCATTTACACATGCAAAGGTCTACAGAGCTCAGAATGCTACGAGGTTATCCTTAATTTTCAATTAAAGGCCTTATGTATTGCACCTAATTGGAGGATGAACAGTTCAAAGCTGCTTTTCCTTTTTTGTTTTATATGTGTGAATCATTCTTCTGAAAGATTTTGTCATGTAAAGGATTTGAGTTATTTAATTTGCAAGTATTTCAGTTAAAGGTGAAAATGTCTTTTAGTTTCATTAGATATCAAAGCCTGTTAGGCCTGTTAACCTCTCAGCATTATTCAAGATTTCAAATTAGGCTTTCCAGAAATTAATTAACAACAGCAGTAATATGTGATTACTTAGAATTCAACCTGAAGATCATTGATCCTGGTATTCTAGAAGTGTGCTGGTAATATGGGACTACTTTTCAGAGAACTCCAGTGGTTTTCCATGCAGTTCTAGGAGGTGAGAGGCCTCCTGATCAGTGCAGTCACTGCTGCTTTGCTGTCGGCAATGGGGAGCACATTCTACAGCAGTGTTTCAGTCCTTGGGTGGGTGGGCTGCTCTCAGGTTTGTTTTTTATTCCTAGTGGTAGGAGAGTGTCATATTTCACAGCTTCTGGAACACTTTGTGTAGGTGAGTGTCATCTGGATTGTGTTGTATACGTGTGTAGCTCTGCTGCCTTCTGGAAGTCTCTGTCTTCCTGTATCTCTACTGGATTCCAGGTGTTACCCTGAAGTTTTTACCCAGCAGAGCCTGATGAAGACCTGAGAAAGAGGGCAGACAGAAGTGTGCTGCTGACTCCATACAACTCATTCAGTCTGCTCTTGATGGTCTTCTTCCCATATGTTCCTCAGATGTGGACAGTGATGATGTTGTGGGATAAATGCATTGTTCTGGCATTGGGAAGTGGACATCTTTCCTGGAAGCTCTTCAACCCTTTTCCCAGCATGCATTTAAAGTTGGGCTTATTATATGTTGGGGGAGAGGCTGCAAGTCCCCTAGATAAAATGGTTGTGGGGAGCAGACTGCCTGCTTCACTGCAGTCATCTGGTATGCAGCTGAGGTTCTCAGGAGCGGCGGCCAAAGGGAACAAGCTAGATGAATTGTCCTGCCATACTGCATATGGCCTGTGGGTTATAAGTTGTTCATCGCTGATACTTGCTTATGATCCTTAAGAACATTAAGATTTTGCTGTAAAACTTTAGAAAAATACTTAGCAGCATGAAAAAAATCTGCTTAAACCACAATGAACTCTCTAGTTCTTTTTACCAGCCTTTCACAAAGAGAGAGCATCTGGTGGACAGAACAGATCAGAGTCCTGAGAGCATATGCTAGTGGTTTCATTGTCATCAACAGGCATTACATTTTTGTTGATTTATTTTGTGCAGTGACTAAAACTTCATTTCCTGCTCTGTTAAGGATGTTCTACTTTGCTTGACTTGTACAAAAATGAGGTATGGTTGTTGTATCCATATAAAAGTTGAAAGCAGTTGTGTGGCCTGGAGGTAATGGTGGACATATCTTTTATCTACTTATGCATATGCACTGGTTCTTTTCATCTGAAATCCTCTAGTTGTTGATGATGCTAAATCTTCTGCAGTTAACTTTCCCTTCTCAGGACTGTAATCTAAAGGTCAAGATACTGTAATCTATTCTTCATTTATTGCATATCAAAGAGTATTCCTCTCATAAATGTGGCTTATAAAAATGTAGTTTATTACCCATATACCAATTATTTAAGCACTTCTGTTTTCAGTCAAGTAAAACCAAGTGCATCTAGTTGTAGGAAAGTCACAGATTCACTTCTACTGATGCCTGTATAATCCATCAACATGAAAAAAGAATATGCTATAGCTGCTCAGTCATTTTACTTCTGGCATTTTTGATGCAACCATAATTTCTGCAAAATGGTGTTTTTAGCACCTCTTTTGGCTTGGGGGAAAAAAACCCAAACATGATACTGCATTTGGAACAGCACAGGGCAGTATTTTTCTGCTTGTCAAAGCAGGGCCCTCACATTTTTGGTCTTAATCAGTATTGAGCTGTATTGAATTGAAATGCTTCTCTGTTGCGTGCGATGTGTAGCTTGGATGCCTGGTTCTCTACTCTGGGCTGTGTTCCTTGATCTGTTTCCTCAGCAGTATTGCTGTAGTTTCTCTGAAGTGCCTAATAAAGTACACGAATCTTCTGGTTAGAGGGCACTGCCAGGGAGATATTCTTTTGGGGGAGAGAGATGGCTACACTGAGAGCTTGGGTGTCTTGATACACTTTTTTTTTGTCAGATGAACGCTTTCTTGTGTGTGAAACAGCAGAGTACTTTGATCAGACAAACAAAGTTATGCTGCTTTTGGTAATGTTGAAAATCTTTATTTGAAACAGAAATAATAAAAATACACTCTTCCAGAAATCTGAAAGTGAACTTTGATGTTTCCAACGAAATGTTTCTTTTTCTACCACTTTTCATGTTGATGTTGTACTAAAAGCAAGTATCAAGGTTATGAAATCCCTAGAGCATGACTCAGTGAATTGATCTATATGTTAGTGTCCAATGAGGGACAGGCTTGCCTCAGAACTGCCAGCTCATGAGCGCTCATCTTCCCTCTGGCTGTGCTGGACGTGGCTGGAAGTTGATGATTCTGGCCCACAGATTCTTAGTTTAGGATGCAGTTATAAGATTCTGACTCTGTTTAAAGGTAAACTACAGCTAATTTGAAAGCAACACTCAATGTCTTTACACATTGTTAAACCAACCTGATGGTTATACTAATGCTAAGATCCTATTCTGTCCTTGGCAAATAGTCCAAAGGGACTGGTATAAATTCTGTAGGTGTTGCTTGTTAATAGAAGATGGATCCTGGCTCTTGAAGTATTTTTTATGGTCTGCTGACTCTGGTATTTCATTTCTTCAGATTAAATAGGCTTCTGAGTTCTCCTCAGCAGAAAATAATCTGAAGTGCTCCTTTCTCATCTTTTGTGGGAAACAACTGGTAGGCAGTTTGCTGGTTCCAATATAAATGATGGCCAGTGCTGCAAGGAGAGAGAAAGCTGAGAGAATTGCAGCTGCTTGTGATATTCCACTCTAACAGAAGCATTAAGGAAGCATGGTGTGCTGCGATTGAGTTTTTCAAGTGATGGTGTCCTTCTTTTTTCCAATTTTTCCTGTCCTGTTCTGCTTCAAAACAGCAGCACACACATAACTGTTCCATTCTTGACACTTCCTTTTGCCTCATCCTAAAATGATCTTAATGGTTAAATTTTCTTTTTTTCTGTCCCAGTGTTTTTGATGCCTGACCTGTGAGCTTTGCCCATCTAAAAGGTCTGGTGTATGATATTTTACATTTTATGACTGTAATATTCTTGGATATCTTTACTCAGATAAAACTCTTGACAGTAATACTTGTGTCTTTAGCATGTCACATACTATTAGTTTATAGTTTTGTTTTTTTATTTGAAAATAATCTCTTGGATTTGTGCAAAAGACTTGTGTATAACAATCTTATATAGGCAGAAAGCAAGGGCATACTTAAATGATTGTTCTGCTCATTTTAGTTTTCATTTCTGTTTCTAAGGAGACATGTAATGTTCTAAATGATTTATAAAGTAGCCTTGTAAACACATGCAGGTCATAATAGTGTTCAGTCTTGCTTTGTGCATGATTTTTTTCATCATTGAGCACTCGTAATGAATTCAAGTGTGGTATGATCCTGTCAGTTGTGCTGACTTGATGTAACTTGTTGCACTAATCACATCTTGATATTTATTGCTCGAATATAAATTCATGTCAGTTTTACTGCTGTTATTAAGTAAGAAATGGTTTGTTTATGCAAAGTTATCCTCATTTTTCTTGCAATTTCAGAAACACAAGTTTATTCCCAAACACATAATTTCCTTTGCTCTGGTTTTAGTTCACTGCAATATGCAGCCTGTTCAAAAGAACAGAGTCTTAATCTCTTCTGATGCTGAAAGGCACCATGTATATAAAAGCAAATACTGAAATATGGTGCTGATTTGTTTTGGTTATATACTGATTAATCAGTAAAGATTCTCTATGAGCAACACATCAGTCTTGCATGGTGTGGAGACTTCTTTTAAAATTTGTTCTTGCACTACTGTTTCAGATCTTGTTTTAGCAGTGGAAGGAGAGCAGGTAGGAAGATGTGGAAGGGAGGAGAAAAGGAATGCTTATTGACGTGCAGGTCAGCTCACATATTGATGTAGCAGTTTGGTAGGCTACAACATGATCAAAATTATTCCCAGGAGGTCTCTCAGGCAGTTAAACCTATTTTCAGTTTTCTCTTCACCATGTACTTCACATCACCACTTGTGTCATACTTGGTGCTTTGTAAGGTGCTATTCTGCTGCCTGAGCTTATTCTTTGCCTTTCCAAACTCCCCTTCTCTGCTTCAATCACCTCTTTCGTTTAACAAACCCACAGTACTTCAATTTCTACTTCATTTTGAATGTTTATGTAGATTTATTTGAGCTACTGCACAATTGATTTTGTATTAATTAAAGGAGTGTGAGATACCAGTAGTATAAGCACGCTCCCCATCAGAGAGCCAGCCCTTAGAAACTTCTGCAGTTCTGAACCAGTTTCTATAAATATTTGCTCTATTCAGAATCCTGATCTAAACTAGACTGAAAATTAGCATAACAATTGATTAGAAGACAAGGGTAACTTTTCCCAATTCTTATAGTAGTTGGAAATGTTTATTTCTTCAAGATTAATGAATTTCAAGGATTGAGAAGTATTGATCTGAAAAAATAAGTTATATAGTACTGTCTTATTGAGTTTAATTTTATGTGATAAAAATTGAAATTTGGATTCTATTTGGATGAATCTCATACTTTAAAAAAAATTGAACACTTGTACGATTTCTTGTGGGAGTTTCAAAATAATTTGGTTTGGTTGCAGAGATAGTGTGCATGAAGTTTTTTGTTGTTCGTATTTTTTTCTGGCAGTAAAAATGCAAATAATAGTAGTCTTTATAATAGTTCTGTTTATAATTGAAATTGTTTATAAACTCTCACATGAAAAAGTTTTTTAATGAATACCAGTTTATTTTAGGAAGAATTGCCTTTTCTTTACCCTCTCGGGAATGCTATTTTTGTCATATTTTTCTATTTATTCTTTTGGGAACTTTTAATTTCTAAAAGTTATTTCATGTGCTGTTTAAATACTTGATGTTTTATCCAAAGGTTCTCATATAGATCTATAAAACCACTTTATATTTTCACATAATGTTAAATATTTAAGACTGAGGTCAATACATCACTGGAATGTCATGCACTTTATGATCCAGTTTATTAAGCCATTGCTTTCCTAGTCTCTTAATTAAAATCACCCCTTCCATGAGAACAAAGCTATATACTCCTTTTAACATAGAGAATGGTAATTTGCAATATGAATTCAAATAGAAAATTAAAAGACAATAGCTAAGTAAAATGCAAACATTTTTCTCCACCATTATTTTTTTTTTTGCTATAGACTAAGGCTTGGAGAATAAAAATTATTTGCGGAAATGTACCTTGGAATTTGGTTGAAGAGAGGGTTCCACAGTGGTTTTGGATAGTTTGTTTGTTTATTTAATTACTGAATGTGAGGCTGCAGGTATAATTTCCCCATACATTGAGTTACATTATCAGTAAATCAGTTCTTTTACTCCTGTGTAACAATAGCTGAGACAATCTTCTAGCTTGTCTCAACTTTTTAAGTTGCTGGAAAAAGTCCCTAATAAAACTGATGAGCTTATCAAGTTTTGAAACTAGTCTCTAGTGCATATAGAATTTCAGAGACAATGCTCTGGGGCTTAGAGACTGTTCTATTGAAACTTGCTTCCTGTCAGTGTTTGCTGTGTGGACACCTCATTTTCATTCTTGCTGGGCCAGGCACTGCTTTTTGTAGGCTATGCAGAAGGCTGCTTGTCACTGTAGGGGATCAGCCTGGGGACAGCAGGGTTGCTGCTTCTCTGCCCTTAGTGGATCTGCTGAGAAGTCTGCCATGTCCTTGTCTCCCAAGGCTGCCCATCTCACCCCTGCTCTCCACGGCTCTTTCTTCACCTTGTCTGTGGCCCAGCAGCTTCTCCAGTTGTCAGAACTTGTGTAGTTCAGTAGCTTTACCCAGTGTGTTTTGTTGCTGTGATATGTATTGCTCTTCATGAAATTTTGAAACGAATAGTTTGCTTGGTCAAAGATTAATTTGAAAGTACTTAACCATTTAAATTCTGTACTTAGTGGCATTTACACAGAACACCATGTGAGTAGCAGGTATTTTCATGATTCTCTGGGGAGCATGGATTGTTGTAGCTGATTTTGTTGTACTCTTATTCAATAAAATATTTTACTGAATATCTCATAACAAGCTGCTGTTATACACTCATGGTGGTATTTTGTAATATTGCTACAATAATCCACCTGCATGGATTTCAGCAAAAGGCTTATTGAATTTGATTTCCCCCCACTGCTGACCTGCTCCCCGAGTTGGAGAGTGTCCCAAACTCTGCTTGAAAAGCAAGTACTTGGGGCAGAGTAACTCAGAAACTCAGGCTCCTTTTGCCTGAGAAACCAAGTTCCTTCCTCCAGAAAGAAAGAGCAGGAGGGAGAAAAAGAAAACCCAAACCTTGCTCTATATGTAGAGGTAACAAAGATACCTTTCATTGCTTATCTAAAATGCTCTAACATAGCTTTTTCTACTTACATTGCCATGTGGTTCTGTTGCATCCAGTTGTTCTGATGTATCTGAGGTGCACACTGGCACCTGGTTTCTGAACATTGTGCTGTGGGGTATAAAAGGTAGTCAGCTAAATTACTGTACATCTGTGTGTGGGAAAACCTGTTTCAAATAACTTTTATGAGTATTGCAGTATTTAATACATATCTAGTAATAGTGGTGTATGTAATTGTCTTTATATGATCAAAATATATTATTGGACATACTTTTACATTCAGATGCCAAATTAAAATTTACTGTCAAATGTGGGTGAGGTTTCTTTTTCCATTTAATAATGCTGGAACTAAGATCTACCACTGTGTACAGTTCCACTTGGTGTTTTGTAGTTGATTGAAGTATTGCTGCAAGATGTTAATGGGAATTTTCTCATGCTCCTTGGTTTGGCCGTTGTTCAGAGACCAGTTTTCATAACTTCTTCCAAACTATTTCAGTAAACTTACATATCATATGTATCATAAGCCACTTGGTAAATTCTGATCCTTATAGAAAGACAACCACACATTTGAGTTTTACATAGCAAAAGAGATATATCAGAGAATAAGGTGATTGAATATATATCAGGTGATTGAAGCAATGCCTGCTGCTTTCTTTTCTTTCTTAGATTAAACCAAGGGACTGGCTGTGCTATGGCTTGCATTCTTTGAAGGCTGGTTTTTTTTTTTTTTTTTTTGCATTAAAGATGCTGTTTTTAAAATACCTTGCTTTTTGTTTCTGCCATTTTGTTTTCATTTTCCTTTTTATTTTGTCATCCTTGTGGTATCTCACTTCTATTTCTGATCATCTGCTAGTTTTTTTGGCTATTTTTGGGCACTATTCAGTAGTCAATATTGGAATAAATAATTATGGAAAAAGCTTCCTTCCATTCTGGATAAATAGAGTTTTATCACCAGCTGGAGCCTTTTCATAATCTCATCTGATTTTCGTACAAGAACATGTCTATAAATTGAACTAATTTTCACTGATCTAAAGGATTACCTAACTGACATTTCTTCTGTGGGCTAAAATATGACACCCAAAAAATTAGTCTGGTGCTTAAAAGCATTTCTTGGGTAGACTTATGAAGCATTTTTTTAGAACTTGTTCAGGATGTTTGTGGGCTAAGCAGCCCTAGGAGAGGGAACATTTCCTTGAATATTTGGAAGTGTAAGAGAAAACTTCTCATGTTGATTTTATGATTCTCTTTGATACATATACTGCCACAGGACTGGTGCTCTGGGCAGCAGGGGAACAACACAATAATATAATGTGGAAGGTAAAAATATGTACTTCCCACTTTTCCTTCCTGCCATTAGGAAAGGGAGGAAGATTTTGTGTTCCAAACTTAGCCCAGAGGTTGGAACACCTTAATTTGACAATTTTAACATAAGTAAAACCAGGAAAGGACTCAACTGGACTAGTGGTCTGTGGCTGAAATATACTTTGAGATATTGGTTAAGATGAGGTATATCTTTTGGTTGTATGAATATGGTTGGCTGGGTGGACTTAGCATAACAGAGTGCTTAAACCAAGTGTAATACTTGTGTAAGAGCCGTGAGGGAGAGAATAAAAGGAGTGGAGATCAGAAAAGAAGTGATGAGTATGCTGGTGCTGCTCAAGTCCTCTGAGATGTGATGTGCACCATCTATTTCTGCATATTTATTTCCTCAGGGCTGTGTGGAACATGCCCAAATTTTAGATTTAAGCAGTTATTGGAGTTTTTGTTTAATTCAGCTGAAAAATCCCACTACTTTTCAGTGCTTTATCTTTATTTTCTGCAGTTTTGTCCTCCATGCTGCTGATGTAGCAGTCAGCAAAAATTCCTTTTGGAGGCCTTCAATTTTTGGGACTTTTGAAGTTGAGTTTAGGGGTCGTTAATATATTTTTGTGAGGATTTATTCTTGTTCAAAAAACTTAAAACGTGCAGGTGTTCTGTGTAAGAGAAATGTTCTTCTCATCTTGTGTCATTTTCCCTCTGGGGGAGGACCCCAAGGTACTCTGCCAGGATTTACTCTCTGTGGTTGCTTTCTGCAGCTGTAAATTAGAGTTGATAAGGGAAGAGTGATAAGGTACCATACCTTAAACTAGGTGATTCCCAGCCTTTTCTATATGCCCACTTTCAAGATCTTTTCTGATTCTAGGAATGTGTAAATAATGAAAAGGGTTTCTGTCTGTAAATGTCTTTATATGACCCCTTGAAAATTAGTGCTGTATACCTTATTTCAACATACCAATCAGAGGTAACTAATGTGATGTTATCCATGATTTACATTGATCAAAACTGTCAAAAATGAAAAGCTGCTACCTTCATCGTTAGCACCTAGTTGCAGTGCAAAGTTTTTAGTCTAGAAAAAAACAAACAAAACAAAACAAAAAAAAAAAACCTCACTTGGCCCTATCATGGACAAACTAAGAAATCTGTTTAGTGTTCTGCTATGTCACATCATATTAGATTTGGAGAGACTTTGTGCTTGGAGCATAAGAAATCTTCAGTCTGATACAAGAAGAATATATTAATGAAAATCCAAATACATTCTGGTTCTGATTGACCTAAAATGATGTAGTGGTGAAGATGGCTTGCATTTTAAAAGAAAAATCTAAGCTCTGCTTGGTTCTCTAAATCAAGCAATTCTTTCATAATAAATGTGATTTTAATTGTATGTTTTTAGTGCTTGTTTACTAGACAAAAAAAACTCCTGAAATATCTATATACTTGAAAAATCTGATCAGGCAGGAAAATATTTCATGTTGAAGTGTAAATTTCAGTGGGGGGAAAAAAACAACCCAATTAAATATCCTTAATTTACAGGGTTAATTATGAAAAGTTGTGGATGTTGGTTGCAGCAGTAACAGACAAAACTTTTCTCCCTGACCTAAAACATATAACATGCAAAGTTTTTGACTAAAATACAAAGTTTTTTCTCTGGCTAAGTGGAACACTGTAAATATCATGGACAAATATCACTTATTTAATACTTCTCACCAAAAACATCCATACAGTATCTTGCGAAGTTGATTACAGGAGCACAGATTACTTGTGAAAAATGTGCTGTATTTGGGATCTATCTGTTTCTTCTCTTAAATTTATTTTGCATACTGGATCTAGGGGAAAAAACTGTAGTGTGAATTTTGTCCGTGGAGATAGATATGGGACATTTTGTTCATGGAAGAAGTTGTAAAACAATGTCTTAATAGATAATGATATTGTATATCTGACACTTTAAGCAAAAGTTTATAAATATGTAAGTATGACAATTGTAGAATTATACATACAGTTGATAACTTTAAAATACTCTGTATCTTGGCAT
Source organism: Taeniopygia guttata (assembly GCF_048771995.1). NCBI lineage: Eukaryota > Metazoa > Chordata > Aves > Passeriformes > Estrildidae > Taeniopygia > Taeniopygia guttata. Next base: position 130,312,492 of record NC_133026.1, read on the forward strand.
AAACCTTTGGCTTCATAACAGAATTACTCTTTTAAATCAACTTTAATATATTTTTTTCCACTTAAACTTTGGGTTTTTTTTTTTGTTATTGTTTTTTTCATTATAATATTTGTTGGAGTGTGATATAGCTTAAAAAACCCAATCTGTGGATAAAAAACTGCTTTTTATCATTTGGTACAAGTATTTACCCACATATGAGTATGCCTGTGTGCTTCCACAGGGGAAGCAGGATTAGGATGACATTCCAACTGCCACATGGCGTTTCCAGAAACACAGAAAGTCACAACGTAGGGAGCACAGTCAGTATAGTTAAAACCATGGATATTTAGAAATCCTTGTGTAACTGTGTTAAGACTCATGTCAGTAAGATGCACTGCCACAATGATGACCTGTGGTAACTTCCTTTATATGCAGTATATTGTTTCTTTGAACCTTTTATTACTGCTTACAGTCTGATTTTGAGACTCACACACACAAAGGACTATTTATGCACTCAATGCTTCAATATTGTTCAGTGTGAAGTGGAGGTGTGTGGTTCTTTGCATCCTGCGTTCTTTGCCAGGAAATTTGGAAATAAAAAGGTTCAGGCCTGTTAACTGTATGAAAGCTAGATGCATTTTTTCTTATAAAGTACAAAACAAATACTTAATCTCTTTGTCCAACGAATTATGAACTTGGGTTCCTCCCACAACAGTAAGTCTTGACAGCTATGGCAAGATATCAGAATAAAGCATGACTCAAAATGATGTGTTTTAGAGCCTTATGTTTCCAGAACACTTTAGAAATCTGTGTGTGTCAATACTTTTTGTTGAATAAACATAGTGTTTAAAACGCTATTTGGATATTTATTTTCATGGTATGTGAGGCAAGTTCAGAAGTGTTAGTTAGTTTCCAACTTCATTCCGTTTACTCTGTGGTAAAGTTTTGGTCTGCAGGCGGTTTGAGAGAGAAGGAGAAAGAAGAGAATAGTAAGGAGACCTGCTTGGATAAAGCAAATGGAGGGTGTCTGTCTGTGTATGGTGGATTCAGAAGGGAAAGGACCATGGCCTGTGCCACAGGAGGGTGCTAAAGCATGAATGTGATTGCCATGGGTGGATGATCCTCAGTTGTCCTTAAATTATTGGTATTATCTAAAGTTTACAGAAATACTTACTTATAAAGTGAGGGATTTGCCTTCTGACTAATGAAAATATCTGTTGCTCTTCAGGACTGCAGATAAAAAGCTTCAGTCTAGAAAAGCTCTCTATTAGTTTGACGTGAATGCAATTGCACTTACATGAATTCATAGTATTTTGAATAGTACAATTAAGGTTAGTTTTTGAAGGTGCTACAACCATCCACCACTGTAACCTGTATATACCATGTAAAATAAGTGTTACTGAAACCTCAATGAGTTGATGACTGAATGGTATGTTTTTTGTAATTACTTTTGTTGAATAAAATTTATAAAACAGATCTCACAATGTAAACTCATAGATAAAATAATGAAGAATTAATGACCTAAGAGAATATTTCTGAGTTTAATTTCTCTTTTAACTTTTTATTTCTTGGCTGATGTTATTCAGTAGTTTTGTTACAAATATTGTTCCATGTTTTGATTTGAAACAAGATACAGTATTTTCTTCTTCAATGTTCCCTGAGCTTTCCTTCTTGGCATTATGTGAGATTAGAGGATATTTCCAAAGTTTTTTTACTTTCCCACATACATATTTTTTTCCCTAAGTTGTTTTCAATCTTATTTCTCCATCCTGTTGTCCAGTTTTTAATTTCTTCCTGTTGCACGTGGCTGGAGTTGCAGTTGAGCACAAACAGTAACTGTGCTGTCTCTCTAGCTCCTTTCAGAATGTTTGTAATTTGTTCCCTTGGGCACTCCATTTCTTTCTGACACTCGCTTTCCTACCTTGTTTTAAACTTGTCCTGATTTATTGCAACTCTGACCAAGGATAAAAAATATTTCCCATTCTAAGTGATTGGCACAGATTTAGAAGAAGGTTTTGTTTTTATTTGATGTATTTTATTTGATGTATTTTATTTGATGAAAGTCATCTCTTTAGTTAGTATTAAGGAATGCATATTTGTATTCTGAACATTCAGATTTTGGTAAGGAAGTGACATGAACATGGTATTCAGTGGAAAGAATAACAAATGTTGAATCCTGGTATAGAGTCCATGCTGCCTGACAGGAGGCACACTGTATTTTAAATTAACCAATGTGATAAAAAAATTAAATGTTATAATATAGACTTCTTTTATAAAACTCTGCAACATTTACAATGTAGTGCTGACAGCTGCACTTGACTTAATATATAGCATTCTGGTGGTTTGGTGTGATAGACTGCTGGCTGGTTTACAAGATAAATTGCTGTTTATTTAGGTTTAAGTTAATGTTTCAAAAGCTTTCTTACTTAAAAAGCAGAGCATTATAAATAGCAATAAGTTCTCTGAAATGATCTACTCATTACAGACTGACAATTTCAAAAGAAAAGACTGATTATAAGTAGAAAATCTGTAACTATATGTTTTGAGTAAATTGCTCTTATGTGTACTCTTTAACATTGATTAACTAGAAAGTTTTTGCAGCCATTCAGCCAGCTTTGTAGTTTAGTCCAATAGTTTTACATCATGTTATTTAAATAAGATGTAATTGATAAATTACATTTTGTGAAAAATCTGTTCTTCTGTGTCACGGTGTCTGAAGTTCAGCTTAAAAAGAAAGAATAAAAATCAAGTACAAATTTGGAAGTGAGTTATTAGAAATACTGCAGTGCTATTAATGCATACTTGAAAGTTTAAAGACAAGCATTTTGGGAAATTATGTGCAAGTTTTGCTTGAGACAACTAAATAATGAAGTTCTCAACTAGAATTTCGTGTTTAGAATTTGATCAGCTGGCAAGAAAACTATCTAAGTTAAGAGAAATTATGTTTCAGACATGTATGGAAGTATGTGAAATTTGGTGTACAGTTAATTATACTCAGTAGATTTTAATTTCTTAAAGCTGTTTGAATATTCATACATAGAATGAATACGATTGTGTTACATGTATGTTCGTAGAATACATAAAAAGCATATGTGAGAAGAACTCTGTCTTGTCGAAAATACGTTAGAAAATGAAGTTTTGTCTTAACATAGCACTAAAAAAGCCATTACTGTTATTTTTGTGAAGATTGTGCTTAGTTTTTGAAAAGGAGAAAAATTTTTTATTGCTGTTATGTCATCTTTCCAGTTTCCTTCTATAGATTGTATTGTATGCTGGGATCTCACTTTTTCTCCAGTGAAATGCCCATACTTCTGAATTTGCAGAATGCAGTGAAAGCTGCAGTGGTTCAGTCTTCCTGTGCCTGTGGCTGAAAAATCTTCCTACTTGAACCTTCCTGTATTGGCAAAAAATGTCCTCAAGAGTTCTACTTTGGGAAAAAGTCCCAAATTATGGGTTCTGTGAAGAATGGTCACAAACACAAATTTGGCTTGGACTTATTTTGGAGAGTAACTGAGGAAGAAAGGACTGCTAGGCTAAAATCTCTGCCCCAAATGCTTTTCAGTTGTGTTGGGTTTTAAGATTGAAATCATAAGAAACCAGACATGCATGGCTTTTCATTCAGTCTTCTCTGCTTCTACTTTTGCACTGCCCCATGACATTTTGAATCTACTGGCTAGTTTCAAACAATTTTGATGGAGAATTAGTCACTGTAAGTATAACCTAAACACTTGTGAAAATCAATAGCAGCTGGAGGGACCCTAGTGGATATACTCTTCCTTCTGGCATTGGCATGTAAATTCATCGCCATTTCATTACCTCTTTGCTCTCTTTCCCTTCCCAGCACCTGCCAAAAGCCAAGCACTAGCCAAATGATGCTCAGCACTGAAAAGAGCTTCCTTGGATAGCAAGTTCTTCAGGCAAAGCTTTGTGCCTCAGGACTTTCACTGTTATATATCAGAGGTTTATTGTGATGATGGAAATTTGAGAGCTGAGGATTACTTAATTTGCTGGGACCCTGCTGTAGGTCTGCTGTTCAGTAGTGTTTGGGATTAGGAGAAAATTTGGTCTGGACAGTATTATACCTTTCTCTGGAGGAAGTGGGTGGCAAGATTATGTTGTAATAAAAATTATTACTACATCCTTGGCAGGTGCTTGGTGGAGAGAATTCTTGCACATGGGGTCTGGCTGTCTAATAAAATTGAGTAGGAAATGTGTTAGGGGAAAATACCCTCTAAAGAAAGTGTGAGGCAGAGCTGAACTACAACCCACCAGAACTGTGCAGGGAAACAAATACCATCAATCATCTAACACCACAAAGGAAAGTGATGTCTTGGTGAAGTCTGGGGCCAGTTGAAATAGTGCTGGAAACCAGTGCTAGCCCTTCTGGCAGGTGGAAGGGAGTATGGCCTGAATGGATCAAACTTTTGCTAATGGTTCCCAGGTGTTGCTTAATGAATCAGTGATGTGTCTGAGCCATGCTAACAATGGTATTTTGATGTTGTGGTGAATACTGCAGGAACAGACTTGATAAATGCTAAAGAATTACTTCTCAGCCGTTCTGAATATTTCAAGGTACCTGCAACAAGGATGAGAGTATGTTCAGTCTTTGGTACAGTGTCTTCCAAAATAGCACACACAAAAATGTAAGCAGATGGTGTAAGAAAAATGCATGTTTGTTGTAGTGCTGACCATTTCAGTAGCTGGACCTGGAAGAGGGTGAGATGCTACTCTAACAGGCTCCAAATTGTGTGTTAGGCTGGATAACAGTGGAACAGTCAGACTGGTATGTAGTCTTCATGTATGGAGATAAATTATTTGAACTCAAACTATATATCCTATTTTGTTCTGATTTAATTTTCAACAGATTTTTGAAACAGATATCCATTCTTTTATCACTCTTAATTTTATTATATTTGCATATTTCTGAACATGAGTTGGAAAAGAGAATAGAAATGTGTGCCACTTCTTTTAGGTTTCAATCTGTTCTCCTGAGTGTATTTTCTGTCACTCTTTTCTCCCAGTCCTTCAGGGTTAAACTGTTTCAGTCACTTTGCTTTCTCGTTTTCAGTCACAGAGAATAAATGGGCTAGAATGACCCATTTCAGCCCATGTTACCAGTTTTGCTGAAGAAGCTCATCCTTCTGTTGTGTCTTTCCTCTTGACTTTTTCTTTCAGTCAACCTGGCTTGAGAGCTACTGAGTTAAGAGTTCTATGCACTGTGACTTTGTGGAGTAAACATTTCAGCGTTGATTTTATTATCCTTTCCATCTTTGCTTCTACAGCAATGCTGAATTTTGAGTATAGCTGCCAGTGGCTACTGTAATATTTCTTATTTTGGATTGTTTTGAGTTTTTAATGTAGCTTTGAGAGCTCTAGTCATGGGTCAGGCTTCACTTTGTCTGATATTAAACCCAGAATAATGTTTCAGAATTAACATCACCCCACCCATATTCCTCCAAGCAAAGCACTGCACAAACTTCTTGTAAAATGAGAGAATGAAATCTTCAAAAAGCTTATACTAGGAGAAATTCCAGAAAAGTAATTTTGAGATGTTTATTTCTATTAAAAAGCACTTACATCATGGTAGGTGGCCTCATAATTTTTTAAAACACAGTAAATGTATCAGAAACTTTACTAGATAATCAGTTAACAGTTTATAGTACAACTTTCTTTACACAATAGAAAGAAGATAGTTGTACAACTCACCTCAAAAAGAACTTGCAAAGTAATTTTATTTGTTACTCTGTCTTGAGTGTTGAGAAATTGGGGTATATTTCTGAGAACCACTTAGTGAGAACAGCCTGTTCTATTTATCTTTGGCTGTATGACCGTATCACCATGGGCTTTCAGACACTTGACAGCTCCTGTTCTTGTAAACAAAGGAATATTCCTTTCAAATAGCCTGGATAATCAGCTAATCAAAACAGTAGCAACATCACAGGGAGATTTTGTTATCCAGAAATCAATAGGAAGATGGCACATGGTTTGTGGTATCAGTGAAACAGACGCCTTACAAAGCTCCCTGGCTTACCTTTGTGGCTGCTGTGGCAGCTTTTTAGCCTGTCCACAGCATTTGTGTGGATTTTTGATTTGTACCTCTGTTTTGTAGCACATTGTGCTGTGTTAACATAGAATTAACTCAAGGCTTATGCTAACATTGGGAGGTGGATGTAACACCCTCATCTAATGCATGTATCTTAAATGTGCATTGATGGTCATCCCTGCTGCTTGTTTCTGTTAATTTAACATCAGCCAAGATCATATGCAACAGAAGGCAAATAGAGGCTGACACCTTGTTTAAATTGTTCTTGATTGCTCCAGTTTATCTGTTTTGCTTAACCAGACTTAAACCTTGTTTATTTGCCCCACTCCCCAGATCTCTGCCCCAAATTCATTGGTATTTCTCCTTCGTAGTCTGGGACATAGTATTAGGAGTTTATTTTTGATATGTTTCTACATGAAATAGTACTGAAAAAAACTCTGGCAGAAAAAAAAGGCTTTCCAGCATGTTCTTGTCTGCCATAGAGAAAGACAGAGCTCAGTCTGAGTACTCGCTCTGAGGTTTGTGATTTGAAAAGATTTAAAATTGAGTTTTGTTACAGTGGGAAAAAAAGCGTCAATCTCAAATAGTCTTTTGAAAGTACTAGAAGTATATATATCATATAGTTTCTGTATGTAATACAGAATTCCTTAACTATTTTGCAAAATTGGAACACAACCTGATTTGGCTAAATGATCTTAAATATTTTACACTGTCATAGTTTTGAAATAAACCTGTATTTACATAATTTTAAAGTAAATATGTATTAGGCTATTAAATCAAGATGTACAGATGTCATATGTGGGTCACTGGATTTTCCCTGTTTCAGTGTTATGCTTCTAGTTTGCCGTTCGTTTAAAAAAAAAAAATTAATTTTCTGTACTTATTTCTAAACAGTGCTTAACCTATGTTAGCCAGCAGAAGTGTTCTTGTGAAGTTAGAAGTGTAATGAGAGTCTGTTTATGTGTAATGCATATTAGCAAATGTATAGCAGTGGAAAAGAAACAGATATCCTTTTGAAAGCAAGATCTTGATGCTTACCATTTTAGTGAAACTTGTGTATTATTTTAAAGATAATATTTTCAAAAATTTGTATTACTTTTTGTTTCATTTTCACATGCAGAGGAATCATAGTGCAATGTTTCATTTTCACATGCAGAGGAATCATACTGCAATGTGGAATGGTTTCTAGTGGTGATCTAGTCCAGCTTCATGCCCAAACCAATCCAATTAGAATGGGCTGCTGCGGGGCTTGGCCATCAAAGTGCTGAATAATTCCAAGGACTGAGACTCTGCCACCTCTCTGGGCAGCCAGTTCAATATTTGATCACCCTCCAAATGATGAAAAACAGCTTGCCCTGCTTGGAACTGCACAGTTCAGATTTGTACCACGAAAAGATGAATGGCCACAGACACAGTCTGGCTCCTACTTCTCTCAGTATGTATCCTCCCAGTATGTTGCTGTATGCAGCAGTAGGATCATCTTTCCTCCAGGCTGTGTCGGAACCCCAGCCTGATTCAGGGGTTCTGTGTGGTGGTGAAGTCTCTCCTATAACTCGTGCTTCCAAAGAAAAACTCTGCAGCCTCTTGTTGTTTGGTCTCAAGGTTGTTTATTGCAAGCTATCTAAAAGATTGTCTTCTCTGGCTATTGAGGTTTGGTTAGCAGCTCGGGCAGAGGCACACACACCTCTGACACCCTCACTGTCCGGTGTCTTCTTCTTCTCTCCCCCCGCCCAGGACTGCTGCTATTTTTTATATGATATATTATGTGATACATGTTTACAGTTTTTCCCCAATACCTACTACCTATATTAAATGGTGCTTTTCTACTCTAAACTAATCTGTAAGTGCCAACATCATTAAGAACATGGAGGCAGGGAAGAAGAAAGAGGAGGAACAGGACTGGTCTACATTCCTCCATCTTAGAACTTCTGACCCCCATGTACAAAGTAAAAACCCCCCTGTACAATACTAAAAAATTCTCCTCTCTACTTTGTAACTACTTCTACTATAATATCTAAACTTTTGTGACTGCTTGTTCCACCTTCAAAGTTGGTGACTCATTCCATGGCTCAAACTCAAAATCACAGCTGTTTCCAGCTGCCTGCCAGGGTCTAAAATGCTTCTGACCAGGGCCTGGAACCTCCAAAAATGTCTGAGGGACATTTTGAGTTCCAACAGGCTGGACAACCCTAATTTATCTCAAATCTCCCCCAAGAGTTGAGCGCAGGAGGTTGCTTCTGTGCCCTAACCACCATGGTGGTCCTCTTTAGATCTGTTTCTGGAGTGTCTTGGAGAGCCCTTGGCAGGGTGCAGTATTCCATACAGTGTCTCACAGGGAGCTAAGGGAGGAGAATAATTCTGCCCCTGGGTCTACCCTTGCTAACACAGCCTAGCACACAGTTGGCCTTTGCAGCAAGGACATGCAGCTGGCTCATGGGCAGCTTGCTGTGCCCTGGGATCATTCAATTGCTTTTTGAAAAGCTGCTCTCGAGTGGTTTGGCTTTTAGTCTACAGTTCCAGAGCATCTTTGTCCTGGATACTCCAGCACTCAGCATTTACATCCGGAATTCCCTGCATTCCTGACAGCCCTTTTCTGCACCCCCTCAAGGACCCTGTCAATAGCGGCTGTGCCCACCAGTGCATCAGTTCCTCTCCCTAGGTTGTTACTACCCACAGTTTTGATGAGAGCACACGATCCCATCTTCATGTCTTTAGTATGCATGTTAAAATACTGCAGACTTGGTACTGATCCCTGGAGGATGCCACAAGTAAACAGTCATTGGCTGGACTTTGCACCTTAATCGCAGCCCTTTGAGCACAATGTTCCAGCCACTTTTTCACTGAACTCCCACTATCCAATTGGTATCTCACCAGTCTGTGAATGAGGAGACTGCCCATGTGAGGAGACTGTGCCAAAAGCCTTGCTAAAATGAACACATCCTGAATGTTGCTTCTAGTCTTGCCACAGGCAGCCAACTACACAGCCATATGAGCACTGCCCACTAGTGGGAAATAAGTTCCACTCCCTGGTTCTTGCATCTTGCTATTTAAAATACATTTTACAGAAATATGAATAGATACCTTTTAATGACTTGGATGTTAAGCTTATTGTTGTAGAAATGATAGAGGGTGAGAAAGCAAATTTTATAGAGGAAAAAGAAAAAATGGGGATGGAGAGCTCTCTGCAAGTTTGTGTAGTAGGTAATTTGAATCAGTTTGGGTTTTAAAATTTTAATTCTTGATATTCATTGGTTTTAAACCGTTTCTTGTTTTTTTTTTTTTTTTTGTTTCTGTAGAACCCAGTTTTCTTTATCTAACTTGATTTTATGAAAGCAGAGGGACCGTATTTGCATAAATAGGCAAATGATCTCCAAGAGAACATTATTTTCCCATAATGTGTGCTTATGAGGCGTTTTGGAGATCTTGCATGTTGAGTAGAATTTGTGTGTTTTAAAAAGAGAGAGTGTATGTTTTAAGGAGAAAATTATTTTGAATTTTCAAAGCATAATGAGTAAAGGAAAAATAATAAACAAAGATTATAAACTCCACTTATTAGGAAAGATCAAAATAAGCCTCATCTGTTATGTGTTCAAATACTGTCTATTGCAATTTGCTCTAAACCTTGCAATAATGGTTTTAAATTGCAGTAGAAAATTAACTGAGGAACTCAAATATAACTTTACTAGCCTAGATAGTAGAGTTTGTAGTCTTTAGCATGTTGCTTATGACTTGCATAGTTCTAGAACTAACCATAGTGCTTCATAAAAACATTTCGGCTGGCTGCTGGATCTGACATGTGTGTCTAAAGTGAAAAAGGAGCTTGGTTGTGTAAAATTGTATTTGCTGTATTTGCAGAACAACACCCCAAAACAGAACCTCTTGTTCAATTTTAAGTTTTCTAGGCTTTACTTATGATACAAGCTAGTGGGAAAAGATACTTTTGTAAATGTGTTATCTTATTTAAAAATCATCTCTTTAGATATACCATGAGTATTTTTAATTTTCCACTTCTGTGGCTATTGTTTGGAATCACACTCATTTATGATAAAATGAATGGATATTTATCAAAGCTCATTTCATAACTATAGTTATTAGCACTTTTAGAATTTAACTCCCTTCCCACCCCATTACGATTTTAACTTCAACTTTTAAATGTTTGTCATCTGGTGTGAGGTGGATTTATGGGAGTGCAGTAATTTTAGTGCTTTTTGGCTGGGTGTTTCTGATGACATCACTGTGATCTAGAAACAGTGTGTGACTCTAGTTGGTTCCAGTTTTAAATAGTTTCATAATTATGCTAGTTTTGGCAGTTTCCTTGGAACTTTCTCCATCTCTTTAATGAACATGTTTTACTTCTGGGCTTATGAGACAACCACATGTTTGAGAAATTAATAGTGTGCTCCTAAAGTTAACATTGTGCAGAAGTGTGCAGATACAGAAACCTTCTGGATGTAGTGTACTTAGGAGTGTAGTTTTTTTTAAGTTCGTGGCCACTCTTATCGTCTTCAAGTAATTGAAGAATACATTTGGCTTCTAAAATATCAGTAACTGTCGTGGAAAATGGTGTGTATGTTCATGTTCAAAAAACTCAGAATCAACCCCTACAGCTCCCAAAAATATATTTGGTAATTGTGTATTGTAAAGGAATGAATGCATGTTATCCCAGATTTAAAAAAAGCCCCACCCTTTTTCCAAAAGGTCAGTCAGGTTGAATTCTTAAGTGTAGGTGTTATTTCATATGGATTAAGTCACACAGGTATATTTCTGAGATAAATTTGTTCTGTGTTTTGGCACCATTTTGGAACACATTTTTGCTTGTGTTTAGATCCAGCTCACTGTAAATGATTTACAGCCATTTTTCCATCACAACAGACTTGTAGCTCAAGGAAATATGAAAAGCTTATTGGATGTAATGTGTTTATAGATTGAGATTTGAGACTTGGTTTTAAAATTAAGGATTCTCCACTCCTTTCCTTTAAAAAAACCAATCCCCCCTCAAAAGCCAAAGTGCTAATGTTTATTCCTAGCGGTCTCGAAGTGGTAAAAGCTGAAACCACTCTTACTTAATCTTTGCCCATAATACTCAAAAATATTGCATAGCTTTTGTGAAGTTTTGAGAACACGTATTGAACATAATTATAACAATATGTAGATAGAAAAGTTTACTTGAATGTAATCGGGCTTGACAGAATTAATACTTCAGAAAAAGAACTTCCCCATTCCCTTCTCTCCTCTTCTCTTTATTTTGTAGCTGACATTAAAATTCAAGTGCTATGTGATCCTATCAGACCAAGTCATTAAATAGTTGCAGCACAGCATTCTGTGCAATCCATGGATGAGCTTGGGTAATAGAGCTTGGCCTTTTCTGCAAGTGCGAAACATAAACAGTTATGTAGTGTCTTACCTGAAAAAATATTTCTATGCTACAAGTAAACTAGTTTCCAAGAAAGAGTATGTCTAAAAGTTATTTCACAAATTTTAGATTGTGTGATCTAAGTTTTTTCAGTAAACTGGAGAGGAAGGGGAGTTGAGCTCTGCTGATTACAAAATACATGTTGATGAAGAGGCTTCCATCATGCTGGGCTTCATGGAAGCTTGAAGCTCTTGCTTTATCTCTGTCAGGTATGCCATAAAGAGAAAGGTGGTTTTCTAATGGAATTGCTCCACAGTTCTAAGTTCAGGGAGAGTCTTCAGGAGACTTACATTCCCCAGTGAAAAGTATCAGAAGTTTGTCAGGGGTGAGAAAACAAACAAATGCCCTCAAAACAGAGCTGTCTCAATGCCCGTTATAGGGTTTTTATGCACTGGAATGAGACTTTCTTGTATGACTAAAATGGCCAAATAACCATAAAATAAAAAGCATCCAACCGCTTGCTTTTCAATGCTATATTCGTAACTGGAAAATCTCAAATCCTTTATGATAGCTTCTGAAAGAAGGATGAGTTATCCTCAAGTCTTCTAATGTATGAATATGTCTGTCTTATGCAATTGCCTTAAATGAGCTAAAGCTTCTACCTTAACCTTATTTTTCCCCCAACAAAGATTATAGTGCTCTTCTGTTTTTTTCCTTAGTGAAATTGACTTTTCATTTTATCAGTGAATTTCCCTGTTTTGTTGTTCTAAGTACAGAGTGGAAGGAAAAAATTTCTTTAGTTACTTTTGAAGTTGTAGACTTGCATTTGAAGTGTAGTGTATCATTGCATTTTTTTAAATGGAAAGCAAAATCCACATCAAAGAGCAAGTAATGTGAAGATTCCCTTTTTTCATTCTCCGAGATAGTTAGAAATACCAGGCAGCACGTGGAAAAGCACATGATCTGTCCTGTACAAAAACCCAGCACAGTTTAAGCTGCTTGCTTTTCGTGTTAAGGAGACTTAAGAATATTATAATTCATAGTATGTTACTTGACATTTGTTCCCCAAAGCTTCTTTTTGTGAACAAGTTGTGCGATAGGATCAGTGGCACGACCCAGAAAGCATTTTTCACTTTTTCTGCAAGAGACTATGTCTATCAAAGTAATTTGGCTTAGGTCAAAAGCTGTGTTTTCATCCTCTTTAACCTGTACTTTTAATAAATTTACAAGAATACTTGCATTACTTCTCTTGGCTTTCTTACACTTGAGCCTTGTAGTTAAACTGTCATTCTGGAATGTAATGGGAATAGTACTGATATATCTAAAATCCTAGATTCAGCTAATTAAGGTTTTCATGTGTCTGCAAATCTCATCTTGAAAGGCTTATATCACATTCTGGAATGATGACCTGTGTTTCTGCTTCTGAATTCCTTATGTTGAATGAACTATATAGAAGCTCAAGAGGAGCAGGTGCCCTCAGTACATTTATCTTTTCTGGGGTCATGTTTTACTTTTATAGAAGTCTGCAAAAATATTTTGCTTTATGAATCAGTTTCAGTTAGTGGCATTAGGAAGGATGTGAGTCTGACATCTTGGAACCATGTGAAGTGGTTTCATGAGTAGGCATATAAGCTCATACAATTAGGTAGTTTCTCATACTTGTTTTGGTAATCTGTAGGGCTCTGTCTCTGAAGGAATGTTTCAGCGAAATGGAGCTAGAAGAAATATGTTCAGTTCAAATAAATATTTAAATAACAGGTTTCTTTTTGAAACTAAAGTTACTGAAAGTATTAATTTGATGTTGTCCAGCTACTTTTGTGTCAACTTCTGTAGTACAGGATTGAACTGATGGAAAAACACTGACAGAAATTCAGAACCTTTACCAAGTTCTCCCGACATTTATTTTCTTTCTATTTGGTTGACTTCATTGCTTTCTTTTCCTTTAGCAGGAAGACCATGAAAGTTGTGGTTCCAGTTCAACAAACCGCAGTACCACAGAAAGCTTGAAATCAGCAGTAAAATCACGACGAGTTCAGCAGTCTGCGTCTCCTGACCCTGATTTACCTCCAGGTAATCCATAATTTCAGAAACTGGTTAGGTATTTTTCTGTAGCTCAGATACAGAAGTTTATTTAGATGTGGCCACAGTGTTTAAGTTAGATTATTATGTTTTTGTCTACTTACAAATTGCAAAGGTTAGTGAAATACTTGTATGTTAGAAAATAGAACCAAATCACAATAAAATGTAGTTTAATGTTGATAACCTTTCTTTCCGTTTAATCAAATTCTTAAATTCACATAACTTCTTTATAGTTCAAGGTAGCATGATAGAATTATAGAATGACTTGGATTGGAAAAGACCTTAAAAATCATCTGGTTCCAGCCCCCAGCTGTGGGATGGGACACCTTTCACTCAACCAGGTTGCTCAGAGGCCCATCTAGTCTGACCTTGAACAAAACTTTTCTGGACAGCCTGTTCCAGTGCATCAAAATCAAGAATTTTTTTTTATTATCTAATCTAAACCTGCCCTCTTTCAGTTTAAAACAATTATCCCTTGTCCTGTCTATACATGCCCTTGTGAAAAGTCCCTCTCCAGCTTTCTTGTAGACTCCCTTCAGGTAATGGAAGGCTGCTTTAAGGTTTTTCTGGAGACTTCTGTTTCTCGGGTTGAAAACCTCAAACTTTCTATGTTTTATTAATGCTTTTTATTGAGCCCTATATTAAACGGTGGAGATTTTCACCCATTTTTTTCCTGGATATGAAAGTTCAGTGTGAATGTGGAATTTGGATGCTGAACTTGGAGAAATTGTATGATATAAAAATGCCTAAGTAACTATGTATCTGATTACTGTTGCCTCTGAGTTTGGATGTGAGGCGTTTAATGCAGAAAAGGAAAATTGGAGAGTACTGGAATGAATTACAGTTTGCTGTTTTGGGTCATGTAATTGTAGGTAGGTTAAAAATACAGTAGTTTTGTGTGAGGCTTTCTTGATGTCTTTTGTTAACAGAAACTTTATACTTGATTTGAATCAAAAGACAACATTGACATTTAGTGGGTGTAATACGATGTGCTGCATGGTATCATCTTGCTTTGAAATGTTTACTTGAGCCAGGCGTGGAGATTCTCTTAGAGTGTAATGATCCAGTAAACTCCAATTCCAGCTTGGAACTGGGGGAAACCATTTCCTACCATGGACAGCGCTTCAGCTGTGGTAGCTCTGTGAAATTCGGTTCTATGGGTCCCATCTGCAAACAACAAAAGTCAAATGCTCAAAAATTGTATGAATATATTTCTTTCAGTGACATTTGCAGGATTTTTGTAAGTTACCTCCATGTGGTGAAATTGTATCAATACGGTTGTATGAATTGTTGTAAATTAAAACAACAAAATTAAAAGTTGTAAATACAGGTGGCTTTGGTTTTGGTTTTGAGTGCCTAAATAGCAATGTTTAGTATAGAGATCTTATGTGCTAAAATGTCCTAAGATGTAATTTGCACATCCTGAATTTTAGGAGGATGTGGAGTCATCTGGTTAGTTTTGTTTTTTTTTTTTCTTTTTAAGTTCTTGGAAGATGCACGTATCATATTTGTGCTGTATGTTTTTTTAAAGATTTATTTGTCTTCTTGCTTTAGTGTCCTTGGAGATTAATCTCCAGAGGCAAAGTTAGCTAAAAATGTAGGTTTGGCAACAACAGACTCCTGCTAAACTTAAATTTAGATGTATCTAGTCTGATGATATTGATTCCATGACTACAGAGATACAAAATTTGTGGAGTGTTGGATTTGATTAAGTTTGCTTAATTTGATTAAGTGCATTTGTAGCATTTAATGCACAGCTTCTTGGGTTCTGGACAATTTGAAAAAAGCATACTTGTGGACTTTATGTTGCACCTCAGGAAAGAATTTAGCCCTACAGATTTTCTGGTGGCTTTATTCACTTACCTTAGAAAACCTATATTTCAATTGCAAAGTTGTTCATAGTGTTATTCTTGGAACTCATAGGAGTATACCTGATTTTTCCCACTTGTATTTAAAACAATACCCTTCTTTAAAAAAAAAACAAACAAACAGGAAAAAAAGCAAACCCTTTATTATATATGAACTTGATGTTTTTATTATTTTGTTTTGAATTGCAGGAATTACAGTTTCTTAAAAAAACTGTTCCTCACATGTGAAAATCTCCTTTTAGTATATTAATCAGGAAGCTGATTTCTGTATGATACTTCCAACAATATACTGTACCACTAGCTTGGAAATATCTTCATAGACAGTTTTTAGCAAATCCATTACCCCTGTTTTATTTGGAAGATAGGACTCTGCTTCCTCTCTTTATGCACTCAGCCAAAAAGACATACAAATGAAAATGGTATGACCCAGGTTCTACAGCTCTGCCTTTTTTTCAGTTTTTGCCAGGCCTTCCACCATTTCCTTTGTGCTTGCCAACATCAGTCTATGCTAAACTACTTGAGTCATGATCAGTTGCTCTTTTCCTGAAAGGCCTTGAAAGCAAAATGCTGAAAAAGCTTTGGACCTGTGGGGAGACAGCTTGACTTTCTTCAATTAAATTAGTAGCTTGCTTTGAAATCATAATTAAATAACTGGCTATAATTTTATAGTTGCTGGTTAAATAGTCTGCAAAAATATTTTTATACTGAAATTAGGAAAAGGAGCTAAATGCTTTATGCTGCTTTCTATTTATGTACAGGCTGGTTTACATCACTCTAGGGGTGAATATGGGTCTCTTATGCCCCTTAATTATTGAAATAATACATCTGGTTTTCTGAGTTCATATAAACTAAAAATGTTACCATTTGAAGGCATCAGAAAATCCTTAAAAAAAAGTTATTCCACATATTTTTCAGTGGTTTTAGATTGATATGCAGAAAAAGACAATTCAGATTATGTTAGAAATCTGACAGTACTAAGCTCTGAAATCATTGAATTTGACTGTATTTCTGGATTCCCTCTTTCTGGTCATTGAGGACTTTGAATCCTGAAAAAAGGATAAATGTACTATTTCACCTGGGCAAATTTTTAGTTGTGGAGCTCAAGAAAATCACTTCTGTAATGGTAAAACTTTCCACATACCCTAAAGTGAAAAGTTATGTATGAATGTGAAAAAGATCAATACCTGGAAAAAGCAGAGTAGAATGGAAGTAGCAACTTAAGTATTTTCCGAATTATCTGACAATGTTTTGATGTTCATTTTAATTGTTAATTTGAATTAAAGTTATTGACATACAGGAGTTTTATATAATGCAAGCTTCAGAAAACTGCACTTGAAGGCTGTGGGTTTAAGCCTCTATCATTAGGTAGCTTTTTTCAGCACAGTCACCAAACTAGAACTCAATAGCATCTATTAAACATATTTTTAGATGTGTGTAAAGTGATAAATTAGAAAACAGAGAAATCGTAAGGCTTGTAAGGCTTTTTTCTAGCACAAATGAGTTGGGTCCACAGTTAGGTTCAGTATGCTTGAAAGACGCAAATATGGGTTTCTTTACGATATTGTTAAAAATATGAATGTTTGCCACATACTGTGAATTCCCAGGTGAGATGATTTTTCCAATAACATTACATCTAAAAACATATAAATGGTAAAAAACTTGTAAATGGATTTGTTTCCAACAGGCTTCAGTGCAGGTGCTTACTATTTGGGTTGTTGACAGAAATTGGTTTTGATACACCTCACAGGGCTCTTACTGAACAAGATTTGGATATATTAGGTTTTAGAATGAGAAAGTACCAGGTGTGTTAATGCTTAGTTAACTTATAAAAAAAATGAGGGAGCACCTAGGCCTAATATATGCACACTTTAAAAGTTACTTAGCAGCTGGTGTTCACTTTTCCAAGCCTATTTTCAAATATGTCTCAAGTAAAAAAGTAATTGTTAAAATTCTTTGTCTACAGTAATCCATAGTGTTGTTTTCTTAATTAGTTTTAAAATTAATTAGTTTCGTATGCTCTATTGTATTCATAGTTTTTAGCAACTTTTTTTATGGTATCTTGCATTGCTAGGATGCTGATTGACTTAACAACTACACAGAATGCCGAAGAGTTTTAAGTCATGTTAATTTTTGGGTAAAAATTATACATAGTTTTTTTAAATTTAAATTTTTAAAAAGAGTTCAAGTTGAGAATAATAAATATATTGAAATAATTAATTTTTTTACTAAATAAATGAGTTGATGTCTTCCCTATTGCCAATAATTTGTTTTAATTTATAGGTTATGTTCAGAGTTTGATTAGGCGTGTTGTAAATAATGTCAACATTGTGATCAACAATCTCATATTAAAGTATGTGGAGGATGATATTGTTCTCTCAGTCAATATCACTTCTGCAGAATGCTATACAGTGGATGAGTTTTGGGATCGAGCATTTATGGACATCTCTGGTGAGTAGATATTTTTTGGTTTTATGTGTCACTGTGGAGGCACTCTTAAATTCATACAGAAATTAAGTCTCATAAAAATGGCTCTTTTTTATCAGAAGTAGGGCAATGTATGTCTGTTTTGATTTCCAATCAGTTTTTTCTCTTCTCCTTACCTTAATTCTGATGAGCCAACTGTAATAATATAGTCTGATTTATACTACAATCTTGTGTGATCACAGTTGTGTTGTCCTCTGCTCATGCTTGCCATCCTGTGATAATGTTTGAATTAGTGCTTGCTGCTGGCAGTGAGTGCTTAGGCAAGTTCTGTAAGTGAGCAGTAGCACATTAAGGCATTCCATTGCACTTGTTTGTGATGATCTTATAACCTTGAACAGGCTGGCAAGAGAGGCAGTAAAATGTGCTCACAGTAGTGATCACAGCATACCAGTTGCATTTCACTTCACATTTTCAGGGGAAAAAAACCCCCAACTTCTGATTCTTTATCTTGGTCTTCAGTGTTTGAATATTTCAGTCCTTGAATTGCCAGCACTCACCTGTAAGTCTAGGTGCTTTTACTGACGTTGGCTAGAGATGGAACTGGGGCACAGTAACTGCTAAGATCACACAGAAGATTTCAGGTGAAGTGTGGGATTCAATTAATGTTTTCCTGAACCTATTTTTTTGTTCTGGCTAAAATAATTACAAACTAATATGACAAAATCACAAAATATATTTCATGTTAAGATTACTATAAAAGCTCTTGTTTCTTTTGGAAGATTCAAAAGAAAACTTTGGGTGATAATATGCAAAACTATTTATATGAGAATAATGAGAATGATAGTATTCTTCCACATGAAACAGTACTCTTTTATAAAAAGAGCCAAATTACAGCAGAGAAGGTGAAAATTTTTATTGGGTGTAACTAATTTGTTGTCACTTCCTATTAATTCAGCATAAAAAGCCTGACACAGGAAGTGATCCTCTTCAGTCACATGAGCATGTACTTTGATTTAAATAATGTGTAAAAAACTGTCATATATTGCTTTCTTCTAGTTAAAAACTTGTATGCACAACTTATTTCTTGTATGTAATATTTTTTTTAACCTACACACTTCTTTTAAAAGCCACTGATCTGGTCCTGAGGAAGATGATCAACTTTTCTGACTGCACAGTATGTCTTGATAAGAGAAATGCTAGTGGTAAAATTGAATTTTACCAGGAACCTCTTCTGTACAAGTGTTCCTTCAGGACTCGTCTGCATTTTACTTATGATAACCTCAACTCCAAAATGCCATCAGTTATTAAAGTAGGTATCCAGAATAATTATTTTTGCTACTCACTTGTGAAGTTTTGAGGTTTTTCAAAATATCCTTTAAAATTTTAAGTAAAATGAGAAGCTTATATAGTTGTGTTTTGCTTAAGGATTTTTATCTTGTGTTGTGTACCTAAGTAAGGAGATTATACTCTCTAATATTTTCATTTTTTCCTGGAGTTTGAAAAAACCCCATAATTGTAAATGGAAAAAGCAAGTGTGCAGATAAGCTGTTAAAAAAATCCGCAATAGTATACTTTCGAGTGTTTGCAATAAGATGGAAAGGATTTTTTTTGCTGTAAGTTATTGCTTCAAGTGTAGCTCCAACTCTTATGAATAACAAGAAACATCAGTGGGTTGACACTACAGTGAACCACATGAGATGGATTAGCAAGCCAAACTCGCCTCTTAGCGATCAGGGGCTTGTTATTGTTTTATTCTCTGTGGGTTATCAGGATGCAGTTTTTTAGAGACTGCCTAAAATAATTAGCCAATGATTGGAAATAGCTGTTTTTTCATTGAGCTGAAGCAAAAAGAACTGTTATTGATAAATATAACAACTTCATTAATTGAATTAAATTTAATTTGAGGGTGCTAAAAACTTTTTAAAAGCCTCTGCTGCAAATGATATTGCTGCAGCTTCAGCACCCTGAAGGGTTGGTTACTGAAGGACAGTGGTTTTCCATCTCAGGACAAAAGCCAGCAGTGCTCCATCTTTCTCTTCAAATCTGTGAGGTTCTTACTAATGTGAACTTTAATACTATGTGTCATTAACTTACTAAAGCATGCCTGATTTTAAGTCTTGAGTGGAGGTTTACAGGGCGTGTGACCTTTTGGTTTCTTTGTAAGGGCTAGAATACTTTTAATAACCTTCATAATTTCATTTACTATGTTCATGGCTAAGTTTTGGCTAAACTAATGTCAGGGAATTTTAATGGAGTTAAAACTTCTCAAAGGAGGACTGTTATTAAGTGCTTGGATATGTTTTTTTATGCTTTTGAATTGGGAATGCTCAGCTCCTACTTTTAGTTTTAGAATGAAAATAATGTATTTTGGTGGAGGTGACAAAACACATGTAAAATGATTAGAGTTGTGAGCTTTTTGTTGCTGTTCTTGTAAATTTAATAATGGGATGAGGCAACCATGAAGCAGATGAGCTGCTATGGACTGAGGATGTGAGTCCTGCCTCCACCTCTTTGTAGCAGCACTGACATTTGTCTGACCTCTCAGTAATTGAAATCCACTCACTGTGTTGACACTGTATTGGAAGCTAACTTGACACAAAGATTATAGTTCTCCTCCAGTTTTAGGGAGATGAGTCAATTTTCAGAGGGGCAGCTGAATTCCACTGACAGTGGAATTACATTCATTGCCTACAATGCTGCTTACTGTTCCTGTCTTCCACTGGGACATATGCTCTTTGTGTGCCTTTAAAGAGGCTTCTGGCAAAACAATCCTTTTAATTTTTTCCCTTCCACATCTTAAGAGGTTTACTCTTTATCCATCCTATTGTTCTTCTGTACAGAAAAGGTTTGCTCTTAAGAACTTTAAATCAACTGGCCTTGGAAAATTAGTGTGCAAGGATTAATTTTTAATTTCCAAAATATATCTTAGGAGTTTACATGCTTTTTTCTTTCAGAGAATTAAAAATAGCATAATTCTGACAACTGACATATTTCATCTTGTCTGTGTAAACAGCTGATATCATGTTACTACTCATTCTCTATGACTCGGGCTAAGACTTCATTAATTTGCACATATGAAGGTATTAGCATGTATTTATACAAATACTGATTTTACCACTATAATATTATTTACCCATGGATGCGCTATACTGTTTACAAAGTAATTTTTAATGGTTTTTGAATTGAATTACATTAAGGCCAACACTGATATGTGATTACATTTAATTTCCATTATGTTCACCTGCAGCATTTAGAAATTGGACCTGGAGTTGAAAGCACGTATAATGTTAGACAGTAGTTTTGGTAAATAATTTTATTTTATGCATCTCTTACTTAATGAAAGGTACCTTTCTTAGTTTGTTTGACTTTGACATAGAATGATCACATACTCAAAATATTTTTAAGTATTTAGCTGTTTTACAGCTAAAATTTTTAAAGAAAAAAAAGTTTTCATGCCAACAATTTTAGTCTTTACAAAGCTTTCTTTCATTTAGTGAAAAGTGCCTTAACCTCACGTTTGAAACGGAATATTCAGACAAGCCAGTTTCCTGCACTGCAATTGGAATTAATTCTTCCCCCCATTCTTGGACACTTGGAACAATGTTTGGAGAGGGAAGGAATCAAAATGAAGGGCCTTGTATTTTATAACCAATATATCTAGAGTTTATCTAGATACACTATCTAGATATCTAGTTTATCTAGAGCATGCAGATATTTTAAAGAACTCTATAATGAAAATAAAAGTTTAATTAGATGCTCTTACATCACTTAGATTTGAGAAAGTTCTTCAGCAGTAACTTAAAAAAATTACATAAATGTTTCTGTGTATGTAAAACATGTTACACTTGATTATTCAGCTGAAGATCTCTTGTGTGACAACCCAAGTGAATATTTTTGGTAGGCTTTGTTTGCAGCCCTTCGCTTTCTGTTGTATTGCAAATCTCATTTTTGGAACTATAATGCCCATGCCAAATAAATACAGAGTTGTGTGGTTTAAAACTAAGCTTTAGTGATGACCAATCTTTGTTATTATTTGTTTTTGTTCTCTTTTCATGTTATAGATTCACACCTTAGTTGAAAGTTTGAAACTTTCAATCTCTGATCAGCAGCTTCCGATGTTTATACGTATAATGCAGCTTGGGATTGCTCTGTATTATGGAGAAATAGGCAACTTCAAAGATGGGGAAAGTGAAGATTTGATTTGTCACACTAAAGATACGTTGGGAAATATCACAGGTAAGTACAGCTTTTAATTTGTAAGCAGAAATGTTAAAAGCATTAATTTCTTTGCTTTTTGCAAATGTAAACGTTCAAGTCTAGTTCTTGCCAAGTATCTTGTCAGTCTGCAGTTTGCTAGAGGCACTGTGCTGGGTAAGGATGCAGTGCTTTAACATGTTTAATGTTCTATAAGGAATTCTGATGGTCTTAATTAAATTGAGGTTAAATATGATCTAAGAAGACCATTTTGGGAGTTGTGGCACCATAGTTGTGACTTTGGATTTATCTGTCAATATATCATGCAACAAGGCACCTTTCCATAAGCAAGTTTGAAACTGGCCACAGCCAGATTTAAGCTAAATAAGAGAAAAGCCAAAGTGTGCTTTGTAATTTCTTTGAAAATGCTCAAATGAGAATAGATATATCAGAACCTGTTCTAAGCAAGGAAATATTACTTTGCACTGTTTCCCATAGTTCTGTCCTTTTACCTTATCCCTTCTCATCTGCTTTTTATTTTCATATATCGTGTATTCCTTCTTCGATACGATCTTTTGTGGTAGCTTAGTGCAACAGGATTTTTTCAGGAGCATTGCACTAATGAGGGGTGAGTTTTCTTTATCTTGGTATGATTGTTTCCCATCTGCTGCTTCTCAGGCACGTGGGGTGATTCTGTGCAGGGCCTGGAGTTGGACGCAATGATCCTCGTGGGTTCCTTCCAACTCAGCTTATTCTGCGATTCTGTGAATTTAGTTAGAGATTTGTATTTTAATTTTAATCTCCTCAAGACAGAAGTTTTGGTTATCTTTGCAAGGTTGTATTTGGATCTGGGGAAATAGGAAGAGAAATTTACCTCACCTAGAATTTCATTTGAAGGTGACATAGCTCTCTTAAGCTGGGCTTAAATGTAATATTACAGCAGTTTAAAGCTGTGCATAAACTATTAAATTAATTAATTTTGTTCTGTTGAGGAAATATACCATTTTAATTTGCATTAAGAGACTATTTTTTTTTTTAATTCTGTGTTGCTGTCTTTTCTGTCTTATCTGGTTTCAGAGAAATAGATATATGCTGGGTAAATGACAGCAGTGGAAAATTTTTTTCCCAAATTATATGGTCATATGTATTTGACTGAACTAGCTCCTTCAGAACACCAGACAGATGGCAATTGTTGGATGGTTAAGGTAGAGATGTAGATGCAGTTTTAGAAGCCCATTTATATCTTTACTGCCAGATATTTTGGCCCACACAGGCTAAAATGGTCATGCCATTTATGCTTGTTTTCAGAGTCTTAGTTGTGAGTTTATAATAGCTTCTTTGCTTTATAGCAGACAAATTGTGAATAAGAAAATGCATTTTAATGTATGCATTATTTAGTGACACAAGAATGAACATCTACATCTCGGTGTTTGAAGTGTGTACTAAGTTTCACTCATACAGTTTCATGGCTGATTCAATGAGATGAAAATTGATGCTATTGCCAGCAGGGATGCATTCCTTCCTTCTTCCTCAAGTGGCAGCACTTGTGTTCATGTAGCCACAAGATAGGCTGGATCACCCCTACCTGGCTGAAAATGTATACAGACAGATAAATAAAATAAATATCAAACAAATAAATAAATATCAATAGAGTAATTTTCTGCTGGGTTAATTCAAGATTTTTTTTGCGAGACACCAGTTTCCAGACTCCTATTACAGATAAATATCTCAAATCCTTTAAAAGAAAAGAAATTTCTGAAGGTCAGACTTGATTTGAGCATGCAAGCAGTGAGATGCAGTCACAGTGCCATCTTGTAATATATATATAATGTGTTTCTTGACTGGAATTACTACCCTGCATTATGGAGCAAGACTGTTCTAGTGTGAACTCACTGTGAATGGCTAGAAAAAAAATGGCTTTAGAAACCTGATGCAGGGTAACATTTTGTCCTTTAATGTATGTAAAACTGGGGTTTTGACTCTGTTTCACTATCCAGTACATTTACAGGTGATGAAGTGGTTATTGTAGTTACTTCAAAGCAGAGACTTTGTGTTTCCTAAGTAACATACTCCCCTTCTAATATTCATTGTTAAAAATGAATTTACATTGTATTTATGCTTGTAATGTTTAGAGGATGTTGTGTTGTTTATTAGGTTGATACTCGTTTTTGCTAAAGTTTTGTGATTATATAGCGGCTGTACCAGTTTTAATTTAGTGGTAGAAAATAGATATATTTTCCTATTTCAATTTCCTGTCTCACAGTATATAGATAGAGGAGCTAGGGTAAAGTGGGGCTTATTTTAATGTTTTCCAAAATAATAAAAAATATGATAATCCAGACTATAACTTGGCATATTTTACTGTTGTCTCTGTGTACTTCAAAAAGGGATATGCTAAATGATGGCTGAAATTTATGGCCTGGTAGACCAAATGTTATTTATGACCCAGGTTCTGCAGCTCCACCTCTTTTTCAGTTTTTGCCAGGCTTTCCACCATTTCTTTTGTGCTTGCCAACAGCAGTCTATGCTAAACTACTTGGGTCATGCTCAGTATCAGCTTTTTCCTTCTACAGCTGGCAGTTCTTCCTCTTGGCTTTGTCCAAGATTTTGTGTGTACCTTTTCTGTATTTGCTGTGTGTCAAGATGTGCTTCTGGATTTCAATCTGATCCCTGAGACTTGTGTGAAGAGAGCAGACAGGGAGCTTGCACTGACTTTGTGGGAGGAGGTGCTCTTGCCTCTTTAAGCATGTGCAGAGAATTCTCAGGAGTGTTTTTTATTCCTCTTTTTTCTGTTGTATAGAGTAAAAGGCTAAAGACTAATAAGACTCAAGAGTAAAAGGTCTACAACTTTCAAAAATGCTATCTCTGAGTTTCAAAATATGTGAATAGAATTGGAGTATGCCTATTTCTGTTCTCAGTTAAATGATTCATTAAATATAACATTCACCTTCAGGAACAGTACTACATCCTGTACTACCTATAGTAATTCTGAAGTATTTAATAGCCCTCGTGAGCCTGTAATAGTGGTGATGAAACCAGATAAAAGCTATTTTGCTCTTTTTACATGCAGTACATTACCTACCTTTTTAGATCATGAGTCTTAGACTTGAATCTTTGGGGAAGTCCTTGGTTTGCTCTGCATGCTATCTCTATTGGTTTCCACAGATGACCAACATTTTGACTTTTGACTCACAGATGGATACCAGCTTTTTTGGGCATAGATTAACTGGTATCTTTGAATATTTGAAAAGCTTAGTTTTAAACAAAGGAAGTCTTGGATCTGTGCTGCATTTACACTTTTTTTGCATTAGACTGTTGTAACTGAACTACTTCTAAATTTAATTTTAAAATCGGAAATTATGAGATCATAATATCATTATATAGTCAGATTTGATTTTACAGCTTTTGAAGGTCTTTAATGGAAGTAGTCTTGAAAACTTGTGGTATAGATGACAAGTTCTGGTCTCACTGCAGATGTATGATACTAAAACTATGGCAAAGACCCTTAATATTTTTTGGAGGAAAATGTTAATGAATCAAAGAAGTGCTTGGAAACTCATATTTAGTAATTTAACATTTGTACTGACTTCCTACGATTATAAGTATCAGTGAATGCTGTGTGGACTGCAGTCCAAGATAAATTTCACATACCATAAATTTGAGTTTAATAAATAAATTTTTAAGTATGGTTTATATGAAATTTAACTTGGTTTTTGTTTTAAAAGGCACAGAAGATGAAGCAAGCTCAGTAATGCAATATCCTCCACAGTACATTAGTCAAGATCCTTATTTCCATCAAGATGATGACCAGCAACAAGGATGGGTTTCTTGGGCTTGGTCTTTTGTTCCTGCTATTGTCAGTTATGATGATGAAGAGAATGATTCTGGTGGAATTGGCGATGGAACAGCAGAACAGCAGAAGGCTCAGTCCCTCAAGGATCCTATTATTTCAGTTGGGTTTTACTGTACAAAGGCAACAGTGACTTTTAAGGTAAATATTTCTCTGTGTCATAAAGGATTCATTTGACTTATTGAGGAAGTGCATAAAGATTTTCTGAGCATTAAAGTACTGTTTGATTCAAGACAAATACTGTTGGTATTGTGAGGTATTGTTAATGAATAACAAGAAATGTGAATCCTGAAAATTCCTCTTCCATCGTACTGAACTGATAATGGCAATGTGAGTAGTTTTTGTTATTTGAGCTAGAATTTGAGTGTGAACTTTATAACCTTTAAAGGAAACCGCCTAATTTACTTAGATTAATATTTTTTGATGGGAAAAAAGCCCGAGAGCTTTCTGTGAATGTTCGCTGCAGTATTCTATCCATCTAATGTTTATACAAATACATTTTTCTTTATAAAAGCCTCTCTAATTTGTAACTAGGATTGGAGGAATTTTTAGAGACTATTTTTTGGACTATTGTATGTGAAAATACCAATATAACTTGATAATTTTGAATTAATTTTCCATACGTTGAAATTGTATTGTAGAAAAAAAAGATAAAGAGTACATATAGGCTGAGCTATAAACAGTGTATGTAGAGAAAGATTTAATTTAAGTATTAGCTTTAAGCAAAGATGAAAATTGTTGCTGGCCTTCTCTCTAGTATTTTGTAAGCTTGCAGAAGGGAATATGGAGATTCTGACTAAGATATTGAGATGTACTGATAGAAATTAGAAATTAAGGTATTGAATTAGCAGAATACTTGTAACGTGTCAAACTTTTTGGAAGCAATTCTATGTGCATAACTACACCAAGCAGCTTTACAACTAAGTGTGTATTAAATCCAGGTTAGAACTTTGCCACAGAGTAATTTAGAGTGATTTTTATTAATTTGAGCCTTTCAGATTAACTGCAAGACTTTTGTGACTCCCATACAAAAATTATATGCCTGATTACACTCAGTACCATCAGGAGCTCCCTCTTCCTTTCTTGCCTGTTTGGATTGACATCTGTGCACAAGAATGTTTTATGGGGCTTTATGCCTAATTTAGTTATTTTTATTTGGTGGTGTAGAAGTGCATTTAGCTGCTCAGCAACTGCCAGAAAGGGTGAGACAAGTGACTTTGGAAGCTGTAGATATTCTGTGGGGCTGTTGATGTTTTAAGCCTTTACCCTCCTGACAAATTTGGTTGAAAAATTTGAAGATATCAACAGAATTAAAGCATTCAGTCATGTTCTTTTGTGTCAATCTGCTTCAGCTCTCATTAAAAGAGGCTAAAAATAAATAGTAACATTTTTTGCCCTCCATTAATTATATTCCTGGGACACCACTTGAAATTTGAAACATGAACAAGCCACTAAAGTTCAAATTTCTCATTTATTATGGCTCAGCATCTTCTTTTACACAATGTCATGCAGTAGTAATTCTGTGCTCTTGTTCCTCATGCAAGAAAACTTCATTAAAAATAATATGAACTTCTTTTTGAACATGGGTTTTGCTAGAGAGGGTTTTCCTAATGCTTCATTTGCGAGTTCACGCATTTTATATTAGGAAATGATTAAAAACTACTCAAAATGTAACATTTTGCACTCTAGAAATTTTAAATGTGATGTATGATGCTAATATGGTGACAGGAGGAAAGCAGAATTCATTGTTCTGCTTGCATGCAAAGAGTGTATGGAATTAATTTGTGGTTCATATTTTGGTTAAAAAATAAGGTCAAGTTTCTGCATTAACATTTTGAATAGTTGATATCATTCCAGCTAAAAATCATGCCAAATTAAATGTACCATTTTCTAATAATGGTGAAAACTAGTCTTGTAATTTCTGAGTTCTTTTAATCAATTAATTGCTTTTCCTCTGCAATAATTGCACACAGGTGAAGGGTGAGCAGTGACTTTTTTCATCCAATTTTCTTGGACATTTGGATTACAAAATTTTAAATTGAAACAGCATCCATGTGTATCCAGTCTTGAAAACAAAGAGAGTGTGTAGATATTCCTTTATAAAAATTAGAATTTGAAATATTTTCGCTGTTCGTCATAAACTAACTTGATTTTTTCATGCCAAATGTAATATATTCAATATAGTGTGCCTCTTCCCTTGTTTTTCTTAGCTGTAGGTTATATGCTTTTTACCCTGTGCATGTTTTCCCATTTTGAATTTTTATACCAAAATCATGCAAGAAATAAAAATGCATGTTGCTCTTGATTGCCATGACATGAAAAAAAATGTGTATGGTTGTAGTCAAAATATGTCTGTAATATAATGATATTTATTTTTTAGAAGAATAAATAAAGTATTAATGGATTTTTACTACAGTTTATAAGCTTATTTGATATTAATAATGCAGTTATGTATCTGTTTCATCTTTTCACACAGTTTCTTCTTAGATAAGCAAACTGAAAAATAATATAGTGGATTTTAAGTGTTCTGTTATACCATATTTCAAACAGAAGTTGAACATGAGACATTATGATATAGATAATTAGTTGCACCTGTTTCCTGACAGTTGATGTATTTTTGCCCATAGTTTACTTTGTTTTTATCAGTTCTGTCTATTAATAACCATACTGTCATTTAATACTAATTCTGACTTTTATAAGGTGTTTATCCTATTGTTCTGCAGCTCACTGAAATGCAAGCTGAAAGTAGTTATTACAGCCCTCAGAAAGTAAAATCCAAAGAAGTTATATGCTGGGAGCAAGAAGGAACAACAGTTGAGGTAATTTTACATTGACAGGCTTTTCTGATACGTTTTAAGTAATGCTCCAAATAGTTGCCGATAAAATATTTTTAAATTATTTAATTGCTGAACTTTCTTATTCTGTCAAATTGTATGTGTTTGATGTAATAATCATGTAGATATTAACTCTCTAAACTTCTGTATTGCAGTGGTTGAACACTATAGTAATCCCTTCCTTTCAAGTGCCCTGTATGATTGCTATTTATTAAAACTCTAAATATATAAACTGAGCATATTTTGCTTTATCCATCTTTATTGCTGGTGGAGTAGAAGGCTTAAAAATTAATCTTTTTTTTTTTCTTTTTTCTCATTAGGTTCTTATGAAAGGTGAACTTTTTTTTGATTGCCAAATAGGTTTTGTTGGTTGCCAAGCTATGTGCCTTAAAGGAATTATGGGAATTAAAGATTTTGAAGAGAATATGAATAGGAGTGATGAAGTGAGTATGTTGAAATACCAGTTGATTTGTGAATAAAGAATTTTGTTATCCTTTATTAAAATCTCTGATTGCAAAAATTGGAAAGACTGTTATTACCAGTTGTGATTTTTGTATATTACTGTGATACAGAACTCAGTGTCCATTTCTTAGAGTTGGAAAGATGAATATCTCAGATTGAGAAGAGGCAGAACATAAGACTTTTTAAAATTTTTTTTGGACAGTGACCCCTTGTTGCCTTTGTGATTTTGTGTGACAAATTAAAATATATTTCAAAATCTTTGACAGTACCAAAGACTGGAAGGGAAAAAATGGGAAAACTGTATGGTGAAAATAATAGAAAGGTGGCACAAATACTGAATGAGTGTTTAACCTCACTTTTCAGTGAGATTGAGAGCAGTATGAAATGAAGGATTTAGACAGTATAATTTTGTATTTTAAATTGATGCAAGTCTTCAATTGCTTAAGACAAAATCAGGTATCATTATGAACTACTTTAAAACTATTTAATGAAGGGTTACATGAAATTCTAAATTCAATAATGATGATTTTTAGTTGAAGTGTAAACAGCGTTGTGCCCTAAAGTTTTGGAGAACAGTGACTATTATCTATGTTTAAGTAAAATCAAATAATACAGCCAAGAAGAGACCTGTTAACTTGATTTTAGTGCTCTGTGAAGTCTTGGAAAGTCTTTTAAAGAGGAAACTTAAGAATATGAAAGAAAATACCAAGTGCCTGTATTTATGTCAAATATCTCCTAATCTGGGAAATTGTATACTGTATTATGATAGATATGATGGGGAGGCTTCTTATCTTTTCCCTATCTCAGGAAAGAGAGCATCATGGCTTGGCACCCATCTCAGGTGTTTGCGTGTGCAGAGCAGAAAACAAGAAAATTCATGACACGGTTGCTGAGTATGACATTGTTGGGATTTTAGGGATGCAGTGGGACACAGCACATGACTGATGTGCTGTTTTGGATGCACAAAGGCTTTTCCAGAAGGAGAGGCTGGGGAGGAAAGGATGAGCCAACTGTAAAAATGCTATACTGGTCCTGTTAAGGACAAGGAAGATGTGGTTGGGGATGTGAGGGTGGACAGCCACCTTGTCTGGGGCAACTGAGATTGTCAGGTATAAAATCTTGAGAGAATTGACATTTTTTAGACTGAGTGGGTGAGTGAGCAAGAGAATTTCACAGAATCATAAAATAGTCTGTGTTGGCATGGTCCCGGAAAAAAACATCAACTCCAACTCATAAGTGACTAGCCCATACAGGGATTGAACCAACAACTGTGGCATTATTAGCCCTGATCAACTGAGATAATTTCCTTTAAGTTAGTTAATAAGGGATATTTGGGGTTTTATTCTTACTCATTTTTCTGCCACTCTCTCTTCCAGGATTTAGGAAAGTATCTGCTTTATGACAGTGGTGATGATACTACTTGTCTGTTGTCTGTGTACTGCTGTGGTTATGGAATTGGTCCTTTTATAAAGGTTCTGGCTCTGCCTGTGATTGAGAATAGATAGTTGGAAAAAATCTCCTAAATACCTTTTTTGGATTAATAACGCTTGTTAGGAAAGTTGTATTGATTTCAGAAGAGTAGAAGTCTGGGAGGAGGCACATTAAAATCTAGATGAATAAAGAATGACAACATAGCAATGAGGTCATACATGGAAATAACTGATTGACTTGAAGAGGATTGATACAGCATCTGAAAGGATTGGGCAGCTATAGATGGAGTGAGGAGTGACAAGTTTGTGTATACTGAAGAGGACTGGGGCAGGATTTGGAATGATGATGATCTGAGATTATTTGCTGTTTAAATGTAATTAATATATTCTGTATCATGAGTATAATATTAATTGATCCAGGCAATTTTTATTGAAAATGGGGAAGGAGTGGACAAGAACTTCTGTTATACAAATGAAATTAATTTCACTATTTCATCTTCATTCATAATGCAACATGCTCTTGAGGGTTACTACTCTGTGTGTGTCATATTTGTTTTATGACAGAATTGAAATTGCTCTGTTAACTTGACTGTATTTTTTTTTTCTTCCCCTGCCTCACTTTCTACGGCCTCATGAAGGAGGCGTGCTTCTTTAATTGTGGAGAAACTTTGAGCGTGAAAGGAATGACATACCTTACCAATTCACTATTTGATTACAGAAGTCCAGAAAATAATAGTATTCGTGCAGAATTTATTTTGGATTCAGTTCATCATAAGGTCAGAGAATTATATTATTCTTATATATTCTTATTATTTCTTATAAAAAAATTTCCAATGCTCTCTAATGGATTTCGTACAATTATTTAGATCTGTATACTATTAGGGGACTGAATTCTCTTTACTTTTACACATTTAACTGAATATTACTTTGCAGCTGGCAAAATAAAAAAAGTAAATATGTTTGTGTCAACAAAAAGACACCCACAAAAACCGAGCCAAAAAAAGAGCCAAACTGAAAAAACATGTCCAAAAGAAACCTCAAACTCCCCTCCTGCCCCAAAAACTGAATTAATGTCATAGTTTCCAAAAGCGGTAACCACAGAACATTTTAATAGGAAAACAGACATATGAGAGAATGCTAGCAAAAGTCAAGCTTTACCAGCATGTCTTTTAAACCCAAACAGTAAGTAGTCTATGGTCTTCAAACTAAGAAGTACTGTCTGATTTGGACAGTATTAATTTTATTGTTTGCAGTCTGTATTGGTCTACTTACAGAAAATTTCGTGATTCTGCCTTTTGTGGAGACAAATTTTCAGTCAGCTCTAGTCTCTTGTTGTAAATTGTTCAGTAAAACTTTATTCCCTGGTTGTCTGCCATTATTAAAGATTGGTTGCCGTGACCAAGGTGGTCCTTTCCAGGTGTGTTCATAGGTGGAGATGTGTGCTGTTTATTGTACAAGTAAGCCATTTAGAGTTTTGCAATGTATCTAATTTCCTTTTAATATTTAAATTGAACTATTTCCACCTTTTTAGTACTATTGTTGAAGTGTAACCCTGAAGAATCACATGAAAAAAATGGGTTTAGTAAAATCACAAGTATTTATATTCAAACTTTTCCCATAGTGAGTTTTAAGCTTTACTCTATCCTTGGTCTGTCTTCAATGCTTTCACAATTTGCCCATTTTTTTTGGCAAGAGTGGAAGCAAATTTGCTGTGTGATGTATTATATTATGTATGAATCCCAGTGTTGGCATAAAGTCTTGATATGTTTCCTGCTGTTGAAAGATAAAATGATGATATTCCTTGAATAGCAAAGCCGAATTGAATGAGCTGAGTTTTCAGTGTATTTAATTAGGTTGATGTGTTGCATGCAAGAGGTCAAATGAAGAATATTTACTTCATTAAAGGTACTAATTGACTAGATGTTATTGATGAACTGGTCAGCATGTCCACAGGAATTATGGATGTGCATTTGTGTGGCCTCAAATGGAAGTTACATTGCCTATCAGAAGGGTGAATTCTTTGTGATAACCTCTGTCCTTTGCTTTGATAAGCCTTTCCCTGTGTTGATGCACTAATCCAAACATGAATATATCTCTCTAATACCAGTCTATCAGTTGGTAATCCCAAGATTCTTTTCCTTATACAATATTTTCTTTGTTTGCTTTGCTTTGTTGGTAGGAGACATACACAGAGATAGCTGGAATGCAGAGGTTTGGGGCTTTCTACATGGATTACTTGTATACAATGGAAAGCACCGGCAAAGGTACCTTTTTTCCTTTGTTTACCCTGATAAATAATAGAAACAAAGACTTTTCATGCCCAGATGGTCTTTGACCAACTGTCCTCTAACTTACCTTAGATTTACCATCAGGATCATCATTAAAATGCTTTCATTTTCATTGATGTCTTTCAGAGGTCAGTTGTTTTGGTTAGCTGTTGATTGTTGGTGTTCCTCTTTTTTTATTTTTCTTTTCCTGCATAAGTAATCATAATGATATTTTTTATAGCCAGTTGCTAAACTGAAAGTAATTTTCTTGTAGCAGTGATGGAGTTCATAAAGTATAATGTCTTTTTCTAAAGTTGTTATTATTGACATAATATTAAAAATATCTTGAGAACCCTGGGTGAAGAATGAGATTGATCATATACTTGGCATAGAAGATGAAAAGGACTGTTGTTTTTCTTCTATGAAGAAAAATGCAAGGATGCAAGAAAGTGTAAAGTTATCTTTAAGTATATCTAAACAATTCGATGAGCAAATATTAGCCTAAACCATGTGCGCATAGATATTGGCAAATTCTAAATAGTTTTTGTTATTCCTCAGTTCTTTTCTAAGTCTGATGACTTAGATGAAGTAAATATATCTACTTCATTGAGCTTCACAAAAGCTGGGACAAAGGAGTTATGCTATCAGCAAGTAATATGTTTATATTTTTTCACAGATATTCTTATCATTGATTGTGATATAATTTCCCCCTCACTCCTCAGAACAGTGGCATGTCATCTATAGCTGCTGTTCTGCAGTTTTACTGTCAAATGAATACTTTTTTCTTCCTCATCTGTATATTTATTATTGTGAATACTGTTTCTCTGGATATCTGCAGGGAACTTCTTGCGATTTTGTGGCTGAGCATTTATCTGTCCTTGCTACTTAGTCTAACTCATCTGGGTTTTTTTTTCTTTTTTTGTTTCTATTTCTATGTAAGAGAAATTACAACTCCTAATGTTCATCTTTGTTTTCTGAACATGGTGGACATTAAGTCTAAAAGGAGTAGGAAAGAAACTTTCAGTTTCCTTAGATATGCATCATGAAATGTTTACAAAAATAACTGAACGATGCTATTGCCCTCAGCAGTAGAGGCATACACCAGGAAATTTAACAGTTCTTTCCTGACTCTGAGGCTTTTCTCTGTACCATGTGAGTGATGTAAAGCTCTGAAAATTTACAATTAAGTCAAGCTTCTACTGCAGACTTCTTCTGGTTTTACTAACGATATAAGTGTTTAATTGCACATTGAACTCATATGTAGAGAAGTTGAAAACCTTGGGTAAGCCTTATCTCCTTTTTGAATCTTAGTGTAGAAATTTAAATATGCACAGACTTTGTGCATTATGAAGGAAAATTGATTTTGTGGAATATTTTTTCTTGTTTCTGTGAATGCATAAGGAATGTTATGATCTTATCTCTTCCTGACTTTTAACTAACGCTTTTCAGAAATTACTGAACTCAGAAACGCTTTCTTATTTTCCTCAGTGTCAGACTGTATTTTCTGATTACATTTTCCCCTCCTTAGCTTCTCTTTTTTTCCTACCAGGAGGATTTCTCATAGCCATGGCTTCTCTTTTCTCCACCAGTCACTAGGAAAATACCTCACAAAATGTAGCTTGGCTTTCTATCAAGTCTTACTGTGTGCTTTTATTCGAGTATTACTCCTTTTATTTCAGGAACCTGGCTATGTAAAATAAGGGAATAATTAATTTTTAAACTGTTTAAATGGTTATTGTTTCTCTAGGGTCAAGAACTTAAAATCTTAAATTTTCAAATGGTTTTATTCCTCAGAAAAGCAAATAACTAGCTTTCTGATAGTTATTTTCTAGCTATTTTTTCCATATTGTGGGTTAAATCCAGAGCTGTTAAATAGAATGTAAACAAATAGGTGCAAAATATTTATTTAAGATGAAGGTATAAATACCTTAAATTTTGAAAAAATACAAACCTGCTTTATTTTTGATTTGTTGTTTCTATGAAAGTTTGTATTTTACTATTTCTTATTTTGGTATAACTGTTTTTAGTTACAATTACTGCACCCCACATACCATAAAAAAACGAACCAAACTTAAGTTATAAGAGGCAGTTACTGTGATTGTAAGATTTTTATCTGTCAAGGCAATTTTGGTTTGACACATTCTTTGCACCTTTAACCTTTCTTGAAGCATAGGATTACTGATTAAACCACAAATGCCTGCTGGATAACATTAACCCTCAGGAGTTTCATCTGTCACTTACAGAAGTGCATTAATCAATTTCAGTATTTTGAATGAAAGCAAGATAGTCATGCACAGTAGTCTTATTTAGACATTTTGTCTGTCTTTCCCTTCCTTTATTTTTCTGTTTTTTTGCTTTGTATTTCAGTGCAGAACAATTTCTCTGAAACTTTAGGTAGCCTGTCAGTTCCCTGATTGCTGATTTGCATGACCTATAGACCTAGCAGGGTGTGCTGTTGAAGTTACCTTTTGTTTGTAATGTGTACCTCTCTACCTTGCTGGCAAGTTTATGCAGCACTTATTTTGATATTTTAGGTTGATTAGAATTAGACTCTTCTGTAGAACCAATAGATTTACTACCTTTTCTGTTTGCGTTTAGATGGAATTAACGGGACCTGTTCCAAAAAGTGTTTTGTATCAATTCTGTCAATTAGATATATTATTCACCTACATACAATATATACAAGCAAGTCTGATTTTTCCTCTTTGAAAAGGCAGGTTTTTACTACTTCTGGCCTTATTATTTTTTATGTGGTGGAATGGTTTTTTACACTCCTTAGTAGTGTTCATCTGAACTGAGTATTGTGTAGAATTGGAAGGATAAAAGTATGTATGTTAACTGCCTATAAAATAAATGCAGAAGTCAGTATGCTGGGTTTTAAAAAAACCTCTTTTAGGATTCATTCTAAAGATTGTAATTCAGTTCCAGCTAAAGATTTGAGTAGGTTTTATAAGGTAGTATCCTTCTGTCCTTTTATCTTTCTTTTATTGTTCTTTTTCTTCTCAGAAAAACAACAAACCAAGGGAAGCAGAGGCTATAAATGCTCTCACTATCAACTTCTGTTAGGCTTTTAAGGATAGAGTTAATTCTTCTGCTGAGTGTGTGAGACTGTAAAGGCCTGCAGAGCATTATGCCAGCTGTGCATCAAATTCAGCATAGTCTCAGCTTATTTGAGGACCGTTTTCCTCCCCAGTGCTTAGAAGCAGCAGTGTTTTATGGAGTATGATTTAAACATAAAGGAAAAAAAAAACCTATCCTGCTTCCTTTTCCACCAAGCTCAACTTCCCTCAATATAAAGACTGTTTTGAATGAGTGCAGTTAAAAGAGTACAGTAAAGGAGAGACAAAAGGGTGAATAACTGGGTTCCTCTTGGGCAACCAGAAATCATAGAGTTGTTAAGGTTGGAAAAGAGCTCTTTAAGTCATTGAGTCCAACATTAACCCAGCACTGCCATGTTCACCACTAAACTGTGTCCCCAAGTGCCATATTCATACATTTTTGAACAGTTCTGGGCACTGTGGTTACAATGCTTACCTTGACATGTTGTGCCAGTGCTTGTAGCCAATTTCAGTGAAAAAATTTTTCTCAATATGCAGTCTAAACCTCCCCTGGTACAACTTGAGGCCTCTCATCCTGTAGCTTCTTACTTGGGAGAAGAGACTGACCTCCTGTCCTTGCTGCACCCTCCTTCCAGGTAGATCTAGTGAGCAATAAGGTCTTCTCTCAGCTCCTTTTCTCCAGGCTGAACAACCCCAGCTCCCTCAGTTCCTCAGAAGTAATGTGCTCCAGGCCCATCACCAGCTCCATTTTCCTTCTAGGAACCATTTAATCTTCATGCTTATTTTGTCAGACTATTCACTTATGTTATGGTCAGCAAGATATTTAATGTTTAGTGCTTCTGTCAAAGCAATGAAGACACTGTCAAAGTGATGATCTTAGGAAAAAATCAGAATGAAGTTCTGCAAGCTAAAAATGTTAGAGGGATAGGGCTATATTTTTACAAAAATGCCATATGTGACAGGAGAACTTGAGCTTCTGAAATCTGTGGGATTTAACTGAAGAATTTCTATGAAGTGTGTTTAGAGAAATAGTCATGCTGTTTGGTAGTCTGTATACACTGAATGTGTGATTTTGGTCTATCTTATTACTCTGCTTTACTAAACTACTTTTTTATTTCTGTTGGCTCTTTAAAAAAACAGTCTGAGACCTGATCATTAGAGAAACTTTCTTTCTTGCTGCTCATACATCACTGAATGGTGGTAAATGTGAATGGAAGGAACGGTTTATCTTAGTTTTCAGTCAGATTCTCCCAGTCTTGTCATGGGAGCTAACCTTTCAGTGGCCCAGATCTGTCATGTCTCTGCAGCACATATTTTCCTTGATTACTGGGGATACATCTCTTTGTGACGAGCTGTAGAAAGGTTTGAACACCATGGCTGTCATTGATACACAGGTTTAAGCTGCCATAGAAGTTTAGATGCCAATTTGAGAGCTACAAAGTTCATGGAAGACTTCCTAAGTTGTACTCTTCTTGGAGTCAAGGCAGAAATTTGCCCTGTTTGCTCTGCATTTACCAGAAATAATTTTGTTAAAACCTGTTAAACCAGTCATTGTATATTTGTGTGGCTGCATAGTTATATTTTTCTGTATATTTATTAAGTCTTTGATCACAATATTTGCAACAGAAGTAGCTGATAAAATATGTTATTATGTCCAATTGTTTAGTGTAACTTTTATAAAATTTTTTGTAGTTTCTGGGAATCAGCAAGACCTTTCTTCAGTAAAGAGTGAAGATTTTGGAAATGTTCAGGAGATGTCTACAAAAAGCATCATTGTGGGTCCACTCAATCTTCGCCTGGATAGCAGCGCAGTGCACCGCATCATGAAAATGATAGTTTGTGCTCTGGAACATGAGTATGAGCCATACAGCAAAACAAAACCAGGTTTGCTCCTATTGCATATACTTAAATATACAGAATTATGCCAGACTACATATTGTGCTTTCAAATAGTTCTTATGAATCTGAAGAGGAAAACGTAAAATAAATAATATATATAAATAAATTAATCGCTATATCGCCATCAGTGTTGGATGTACTTCTGAGATAATTTCAGACACTTTGAAAGTAATTTGATTTGATCACAAGCCTCATATTGAGTAAGAATAGCTTACTTCATTTTCTACTCTAGCTTAATTTTGGAGTATTAGAGAAGAAGTTATTCCTACTGGTATTTATTAGTTCAAAATAATAGTTATATAGGATGAAAATGCATGGAAATAAGTTATGGTAGACTGTTAAGATGAGTTTCTTAGAGCAATACAAATTTCAAGTAAGGAAAATCAGTTAGTATTGCATTTAGTGTTAGGTAGAAGCAGTGTGAAATAACATTATTAACTATGAAGAGGCAGGGGGTAAGCTTTGCATTTTTTGTTAGTCCTTAGGCATTTCTGAAACATCAGCTGTAGGGCACATTTAATGAAACATATGTAATCTTCATTTATTGTAGATATTATGGATGGAAGTAGAACTATGCCAAGCTCAGAAGAAGTAACATCACTGGAGGAATACATTCCCACTAGACTTACAACGTTCACTGTTCTTAAGTGTACAATTATAATCCCTGTGGCAGAATTCAATTTACTAGACCACTTGTTGCCCATAATCATGGGTGAGAAGGTATGTATGTACAGATAATGATCCAGTTCTTTATATCAGCATGTGCTGTTTGATATAAATTTTCTTATTGGCCCATTATTCCACATGCTGGATGTATCACTGATGTATTCTGGATTAATTTGGTGCCTGTGAGCCTTAACCTCAGATACCTAAAATGAGCAGCATCTGACTAGTTAGACTTGGAAACTGAAGGTGTTATGTATGGATAGGAAAATACTTATGAATAAAACAGATTTTAAAGCATCAAGCAAATGAAAAAGCAGTGGCTTTGATCTTTTGATGATAAGAGTACCTGTTCTGCAGGTCTTCATAATCTTGGTCGAGTATGAAGTCTTAGAAGTCTTTTAATACCGTGGCTCAATAGAGATGATGTAGATTTTAATAGCCAGTTCTGTGTGTGCCAGTTCCAGACAGGATGTCAGCAGGACGTGGGCATTTAACTGCTGAATGACTAGCTCAGAGAGACAGAAATTTCCTGATAGTCTTAATTTGTTTTATCTTTTGGTTATGTGTAGAATAATGCCAACAAAAGAATACTATACTGGTTTTATTCTTACAGGTCTCCTTCTTCAATGTGCAAAGTTGAGATACTGTAAGGGTAAATCTGTGGCTTGTAGTAAAGACTTGCAATAGGTTTATCTCTTGTGCCAGAGGCAGGAAGGTGTATGGATAAGGGAGGGAATGAGAACTAAAGCAGAGGAGGTTTTTTCCTTTTTAGCACTTTTTAATGCATTGCACTGAGTAGTGCAGTGGGTTGTGGAGCTTTCCACCTTATGGGCATGGGCAGATGGTATTTTTATATGGGAGAACAGTCCTGTATTTGTTGTACGTTTGAGGTAAAAAAAACTAATTCCATTGAATTTTTGGTTGATGTAGTCATTACTTGGAGTCTCAATTTACATTTCTTGAATGAAGCCAAGCATATTTAAAATAATGATTTTGAATTTTAGATTGAAAATCATATGTACATCAACTTATTGTCCTATTCTGATGCATATTGAGCAAATTTTTTAGATTTGTAGTGTAATTTGAATTTAAAGATGTTTGGAGGTGTTCTCCAGGAATTCAGCATCCTATCCAAAGCAGGCGTCGGTTACTCTAGGGGTTGTTCTGTCAAGTGCTGAATAAGCACATCTTCTGTCTTGCTCTTCTCTGTACCCTCCCAGTAGGTTGCAGTAGACAGGAGTAGGATTCTTCTCTGGCCTTCTCCAGACTGAAAGACCTCAGTTGTCTCTGTTTCTCCTAAAACAGAGCTCATGTGCTCCATCCCCACAGTCACTTTGCAGCAAACTTACTTTGCTAAGCCCAGGTCCAACCTGTGCTGGGTGCAGTACTCCATTTTAATGGATACTATGAAAAATAGACTTGGATGTCTAAAATTGTGGTATTTATTTTCTATGGAATGGCATCTTCTTTTGCTGAGATAGCTGGCATGACTGAACATGTAAAAGATGACAGTTTAAAGACTAGATCAGCATGAGATAAGTATTATGGTTATAGTGCTTTGGAGTGATAAAAAGATAAACAAAGATTTTATAGGACAAAGTATTTTGACTTTGCATATTCTTGTACTGGGTTGACCTCAGCCAGCTGCCAGATGCTTACCCAGCTGTTCTCGCTCCCCATCCTCAAAAGAGCAGTGGGGGAGAGAATGGGATGGGTCAGGGTAGAGGGGGAGATCGCTTACCAATTACCAGTATGAGCAAAACAAACTTGACTTGGGGCAATTAATTTCACTTATTGCTAAGAATCCAAACAACATATATCCCCTATGCCCTTTTTTCCCTCAGTCTCAATTTCATTCCTTCATTCCCTGACTGTTCTATCTCACACCCCTTAACAGAGGGGGAAGGATTATGGAAGATGGGCGTCAGTCTGTAACAGCTGAGTTCTGCCATTCCCTCATTCTCCCACTGTTCTGCCTCAGTACAAGTCCTTCAGGCAGTTTGCAGTCCTTGAGGAACAATCTGCTTCAGTATGGGCTCTTCTCAAGGCTGCAGTGCCCCTCAGGGCATATCCACCTGCTCCAGCATGGGCTGCAGTATTGTCTCTTTTGTGGGCTGCAAGAGAAGCTCTGCTTTTGTGCCTGGGGCACCACTGCTCCTTCTCTGACCTTGCTTGTCATGTTGCTGTTTCTCACTTATTCTCCGAGTCTTTGCAGCCTGTGTGGTGTTTTTGCCCATTGTGAAATCTGTTTGCACAGAGGTGCCCCCAGCTTGGCTGAGGAGC
This sequence comes from Taeniopygia guttata, assembly GCF_048771995.1. NCBI lineage: Eukaryota > Metazoa > Chordata > Aves > Passeriformes > Estrildidae > Taeniopygia > Taeniopygia guttata. The sequence goes on from NC_133026.1 coordinate 130,353,181, forward strand.
TCAGCTGAGCCCTGTGGTGGGGCCATTGCAGCACTGGTGAACCTGGCCCAGGACAGCCCCTGGTGTCCCCTCACAGAAGCTGCCCCTGTACCCACCTGGACACCTGCACCTAAGACAGTTCCAGATAAAAAGTTGATTATTTTAAACATCAAAGAAAATATTTTGGAAAGATTTCAGGATTTGTAGTATAATGCTGTGGTATCTATAAATTGTTTATTTCATGTAGATTTTCTTGCATGTTTAGGTAAGAACATACAGATATGATAAATAATACATCTAAATTATTACATAGTTTTTTTTCCTCCATGCCCTAGAACTTAAGTGGACTGTTAAATGCTGCAAGTTTCCAGCCCCTGCGGCCTTTACCTTCCATCCGAATTTTGGTGGACAAGGTTAACCTGGAGCACTCAGTGCCGATGTACGCTGAGCAGCTGGTGCATGTGGTCAGCAGCCTCGGCCAGCCGTCCGACAACCTGCTTCATTACTGCTACTCACACTGCTATCTGAAGGTGAGAGAGGGCTTGAGATGTGTGCTGAGAAGAAGATCATGCATGTTTAGTTAATCCAAAGTGTTAGCAGGTTTCCTGTAAGGATGTTTCAGCTAATCTGAAAGGCCATAGAGTAAACACATTTGACAGAACGTTGTTGTTTGGGATTGCTGCCTCTGACTTGAACCAAGTGTTTTGTAATATGCTCTGCACACTTCATATGAGGAAAATGCAAACTGAAGCCCCAAGGTCCTTGTGACAAGATAGAGTTAAAATGATTCAGAAAGAAACCTTTTTCCTCAGCTGAGATAATGCTCCTATGGTTTGTAGATTGCTGTAAAATTACAAACTTGATGGGAAGTTAGGAGGAAAAACCATCACTACTAGTAGTATTGATAGAGCAAAACTTTGACAGTGAAGATAGGCAATCAAAAACTATTAGCAATCAATTTAATTGTTTTTCATTATAAGAGGACAGATCTCTGAGTGTTCACAATTAGAGATGCATTATGTGAGAGGAGCTCTTATTGTGAGGCTGGGGGAAAGCTTAAGATATGGCTAACTGTTTTGAGATGGTTCAGTGGCCATCTGCTCTGTGGAGTTTTAAAGCAGGCCTTTCCAGCCTTTTAAGGTGTGCTTAGGAAGTTTGAAACCTTTTGGCTGCTACTAAAATATGAATATCGAATACTACTACTGTTAATTTTAGTCAATTTCTCAGTTATCTATTCACATCCATGCTGATATTTCAGAAGAATTTAATTATTTAAATATTTATTATCTGCATACCAGAAACTGTAATTCAGAATTGCATGGCAAGCTTTCAGTTTTCTGGGTGATATGTTTACCCTCTGTCACGTTTAAAGTGATTGGAATTGCAGTACTACAAGTCATCTGTATGTTTTTCAGTTTGAGAGGATTTTTTTTCTCTTCAGAAAACATTTTAGTAGCAAAATTTGGACATCAGCTTTGGGTTTTAAAGGGTTTATTTACTAGCTTTAATAGTGGCTGGATTGTTCTGTTCCTGTGACTAGTGATACAGCACGTTAAAAGACAACTCTACAGCATATTTGTTTGCCATATTGAATGGGGAAAAATAATAAAGGATTCCTGTGATGAATCTTTCTGTAGCCAGGCTCTTATTAAGAAAAACAGCTTTGAAGGGAAGCTCCTACTTTCCTTTAATACCACTCTTTCTTACCAGCGTTATAATTACTCAAGGTGATTTTACTTTGTATGTAATCTGCAAGTTTAAAGGATATAGACGAAAGTATTTGAGTTGAAAAATTGTATCGGTATTCTTCTAAATACAGCAGACCATAGTTAACACTTTTTGAGCGAAGAAAATATTTTTACGTGTGTTTTTAGGGCATTATTTGAAGTAGATTTTTGTAGCTATATATATGTTTGGGGAAAAGGAATTATCGAAAAAATAATACACTATTTAATATTTAGTAACTATATTTATAAATAAATATGTTCTAAAATATCTTGAAAGTAAAGTATTCTCATCATGTGATATTATACCATTTGACCAACTGAATTTGTTCCAGATATTTGGTTTTCAAGCAGCACTGACTTCTTTGGACAATAAAGGATTATACTGCATCCCTGTTCCAGTTATCCCCTCATTCAGTACTGCTGTTTATGGCAAGCTGATCAAGTTCCCCAAATATTGGTGAGTATTAAGCCTGTACAGCATGTTTAAGTCATGTGCACAATTACTTTTAAATTTTTAATTAGGGATATAAAAATGCCAAACGTTACATATATCCCTAAACTTCTCTGTCTTCTCTCATATTTTTCTGTTACATCTGTTATCATTCATAGGTTTTGTTGTAAGGATAGCTGTCAATAAACATTTTAGACATTAGTTTGGCTGAGAGACCTGGAGCTAATGACACCAAAGTCTCTGGTTCAATCCCAGTATGGGCCAGTCACTTCAGATAATGATCCTTGTGGGTCCCTTCCAATTCTGCATATTCTGTGATATAGAAGCCCTGTAGTAAGTGGCTTTCTTCTAGACCTTGTAGGTTTCTGGAACCAGTTGCCATTCTTTCTTGAGCTGATAAAAAAGTTGAAGTTACATACTGATGGCAAGCTTGATGTTTTAACTGAATAGGTCAGCTTTTTCTTTTTTAAATTCAACGAAAGAAAAAGCAAGAAACTGGGGGGGTAAAACCCCCAAGCATCCCAAATCCAAAATGTTTCTACTACACTTTTATTTGTTTCCCTTTACAGCTGGAAGTGATTCAACATTGTGATGAGGTATTAAACTGTTTGTAGTAGTTCAGATGTTAAATATTTTTCTTCTGAAGACAGTTCTGTACTTTATTATGAAATGTGCTATATATTTTTTTTAGCCTTAAATGCAATGGAAATTCAGTATTTAAATTTATCTCTACAGTTCAATTTTGTCATCATAAATGTCAGTTTTTATTGACAGGTTGCATTTACAAAAACTATATTCATTGACAATATTTTGGACAAGATATTAATTTTCTTTATCCCTCATTTTGAGTAGTAGCTGTCTGTAATACTGCTTTATGACTAAATCCATGCAAAAAAAATTATATAAAGCGACAAGACAAAAAAAAGCATGTTAATGGTTAAATATTTTGCCTTCAAGCATTCTGTTGAATAGCTAATTTGTAGGATACGTTTGTTTGTGAAACCTTAATGGATTATTCAAAAAAAGTCTACTTATATAATTGTTCTTAGTGTCATGTAAAGAATGTACTAATTTTTCTTTCACAAGCTGTGATACCATATTAAATGTAAATGGGTTTTAGCATTATCAGCACACCACCAGGTGGTAGCAGCCTAACTTTGTCATAATGTTATGACTTTGTCATAATTTCTAGCAATAGTTTACATTTCTAGCAATAGTATTAATGACTTTGAATTAGTTGCTGTTGTGTTGTATCATTTGGCTAAAAAAAAAAAGTTTCCATGATGCCCTATAATCAGCACTGATCAGAGTAGTTCAGGACTTTACAACTGACAGCCTTTCCTTATGTTATCTGACATTTAACACTAAGCTCTGGTTAGTAATCTGGTTAGGTTAAAACTGCATGAATGAATCAGTGTTGAATGGTAAACTTAAATTTCTTCACTATATCCTAAACCCCACATTTAGTTGTGCAAAATCAAAAAAAAATATTTTAAGGATGAGTTTTTAAATAAATCTGTCATCTGACAAGTTAGTGGTATTCAAGTGCTGCTGCTTTCTCATGAGTGTGCTTGTGCTCTCTGGCCTGTGCTTGTGCTTGCTGTGCTCTATCTCACTCACGCTTGTGTTCTTGTGCTTGTCCTTGTGCACTGTTTCACACTTGCCCTCATCCTGTCTCATGTTCCTGGTCTTGCCTTTACAGTCTCTCTCTCGTGCATTCTTGGATTCTCTTGTGTAATCTGCCTCTCTCACATTCTTTGCCTCTCTCTTTTAAAAATGCATTGTGTTACCATGCATGCCCAGCTGGAAGGAGCCATAGTTTTGGAGAGTAGAGGCAGTGGTATGGTCCTGCCTTAAAACAGCAAGCCATCTATTGGCATTTATTAGAAGCTATTGTGAGACCAACACTTACCGTGGTCCTGTTAGTGTGTTTTGATGGCTTTCTCACTTTTTTCCTGTGATATGATATCTTTCTATGGCTTATTTATTTCTTAATGAAATAAAAAAACATTATAAAATGAACTTAGTCCAACCATTTATCTAAACTAAGCAACACCAATTTGTGAGTAATAAAGTAAAAAACCAAATGAATACAGCAGCAGCCTGGTTAAATGAAGTGTAGTTTGAAGTGAGTAAAACTCCAGATGAAACACATCAAATAGCACTTCAGCTAAATCGAAATCAGCATGAGGACTGAGAGCTTCATTGAAGTCATGCAGTGAGTGAGAATTAGTCTGGTAGGATAACCTGGTAATGTCATTAAACTCAAATTCAGTCCTCTCTCCCAAATTATACCACCTGCTTTATTTGGATTTGTGGATTTCACATTCCAGAGTTTCTTAAAGTGCACACATCTGATGCTACATGTGTTCTTCTATTTCTTCGTAGAAAATACATACCACAGACCATACCTTTTAAAAACAAAGACATTTTATGAACTGTTATGGAATCCCTTAGGTAGTGTGTTTTGAGTTAACAGTGAAAATCTCAACTTTATTTCAGACATAAATCAGTACAATAAGTTTCTTTTCTAGTTTAATACAATAATCTAAAAATTACTGTTATATACAGTGTATAAAATACTGTAGTAATATTAATTTTTTAAAACTAGTTGATAAACATTGGCAGGATGTTTTAACCGATAAAATTTCAGCAACGTCAGTCCAGTAAATTCCAGTAAATGACCATGAACAGTCATAAAGTACTGTTTACCTAATAAATTGATGTCTCTTTTAATTTCAGTTAGTACACTTTCTTTGTATGAAAGAAATGTGCTTGAAGTCACTAGTTAACTAAGTCTTGGACATCTTTTAAACTGCATAGCTAATCTGTTTTCATTGGAAAGTACAAACCATCTGGTCTTTTGTTTTTGTCAAGTGTAACAAGATGCAAAATACAATGTTAATGTCAATATTTTACAACTGCTTTATGTAGTGTTGCATGCCAGATTGTAAAGCAGCTTTCAGAGCTTTCAGGAGGATGTCTAAAACCAACTGAGAATTAGCAGAATATGGTTAAAAGCCTAGAGTGAATGACAAGAATGTTTATTGCCAAACAGAAATCTTGAGAGGAATTAGCTGATTTTCTTTTATTCTTCTGGCTTCAATGTCTGTGGTAACAGATGAGGTAATCTGGTGTGAGGCACTTCAGTGTTATAACCACTTCTAAGATACCACTTCACTGTACTTCTGAGGAATGCTAAATTAACAGCACAGAATATGGATTTGTAATAGCCTTGGTTTAATTGTTCTGGTATCTGATTGACAGTGATGTGTCCTCTCTATATTTTGAGCTAGCTATCAGTCTAGTTATGTGTGTTATTTTATTGCTTTTCCTAACCTGTCTTCCCTAAACAAATGTTCCAGACTCATGCTTTTGTTTTTCTTTACCAGGTCTGTAGGAAGTTTTTCCACTTGCTGTCTCTACCTGTGACAGATTTTCAGACTCTCAGCTCTGGTAGAATGAAGTTATAAATGAGGGTGACTTCATTATCCCAGATTCCTTTCTGTTCAGCTTCTTGGTCCTGTAGTCTGCTTTCAAGAGATCTGTTTTCTTGATAGTGTGTCCCCTCTTTATTATTTGGATACCAGAGCAATAGCTGCTGTTTGCTGCTTTCAAGGAAGCACCAGTACAGAGTTGACTAATAGCTAGTCATGTTAAGTTTGAGTGTGTGAATTAACCTTTTAAAAAGAGGTTGAGGACCTGCTGGGTAAATTATTATCTAGGACTTCGTGGTCTGCACTTGAATTATTAGAAACTACAGAGCATTTAGTTGATTTTTCTTGAGTTTTTACTCTGTCAGAACAAAAATCTTGAATAGAAACTTGTAAATTAGATCTCAATAATTCAGTAAACAAAGAACAGTCTTTGAGATGTTTAATAGATAAAGTTTCTGCAAAGATTCGTTCTTTTGAGCTGTTCTCTGGAGACTGTCTTAAATAAATTTCAGCTTAAATACATGCAGTGTGCTAATCTCCATCAAGATTCATTTTTCTGATGAAGAAGGATTTTTGGTAACAGGAGATTTGATTTGTGTTGGCACTGTAGTTTCATTTCTTTAGTGGTTTTATTGAAGTGTTAATTGTTATTGACAAAAGCTGACGGAAGTTTAAAATTTGCTTTGCTGTTAAATGCAGTCATATGTATCATATGCTGGGTACCTCAACTGTCCAGAGATCTGTCACTTGTTTCACTCGTGAAAGCTGTGAATTACAGACCTGACATAGTTATTTTATTAATGTATGCACTTACAGTTCTGAAAGATCACTTAAGAAATTCAGATGCAGTGCTTTACCCATGGAATGAATATGTGTATTTTCTGTAGGCTCTTTTTATGAACTCTCAAGAACATTTATATAGCATAGCTGTGCTTAATATTTCAACAGATTTAACTGTAAAGGTAAACATTTACTGTGTCCTTAGAATCTGCTACATTTAGAGTAGATTGGCAAATCAGGTTGTAACTGCCTTTTGGCTAAATATTAGGCAAAGATTTTGAGAAAGGTACTTTGCCACCAACCTGAACATCAGCATTTTGCCTTCTTACATGGTTTCCTTGCTTTTATTTTGATTTTTTTTCCATGGTGTAATTGTTGCTTTGTACACACAATTTAGTTTCTATTTTATTTTCTAGCTTTAATGTTAACATGACCAAATCTGAGGACTCTAACTCCCTCATTACTACTGCAGAGGTTTCTGCTCTAACTTTCGTTATTGTAAAATTGTTTGTATTTTTATATAGCTTTACTTCCATTTTCTTCCATCATGTGTCCCTTGCAGGACAAACGTCCTTCTCTTAACCAAAGTATGTACCTGGTATGCCATGCAGTTGTATTCTTACTCAGAATAAGAACACAACTGTATTAGAATATAGAATAGTTTCTTAGACTCATTACACAGTTGAGTAAGGTCATTAGAGGTTCAAGCCAGGATGTGCACCTGCTGGCGTCTTGTAAATACCTGCATCTTGTAAATACTGTGTGTGTTTAAAGGTATCCCCATGAATTGACAAGGGTGAGAGCAATTCATGTTGATCTGTAAGCAGAGTGAGTGATGAAGATCTGGCTTCTTACACAGTAAGAAGCTATTTAGCAAGGAAATTAGGTTCTGCTGACGTGGCCTTTATCAACAAGGTACTACTGTCATGACGGTAGGAGATCTTTAGGATTTGCTGCTCAGCAAAGAGAGGATTAAAAGTATATAAAGGAAGATGAGGTTAACTGTCTGGTTTTGCTACTTTTTTTAATAAAACATCTTTGCAGGGCATGTTCAGTGGAGTAATCTATTTAGGACTAGAAATCATAGTAGATTTGTGAGCTTGAGAGTCACAAGATTTAGCTGTCATGAGATTCCGTGCAGTTGTGCTAGTAGGAGTCAAGCAGATCCTACTGGCAGGTAACACAGAGCCAACTATCCACAAACTGTGAGCATTGGATCATAAATATAGGAAGTTTCCCCACTTAGGTCTTGATTTTGGCAACCTGTTTTATTGGCTAGTCACAATAGATCAAGAGCAATGTCAATTTAGATTGGGTGTGGATTGCATTTCACATGGGCTGTTGAGGGGCATGGTCATTTCTTGGATCAGAAGCAGAAACAGGTTGAAAACACATGAAACTCGTTTTGTAGCATTCAGTTGTGACTATTAGTTACGTCAGTAATTGAATTTAACTGCCAGATGAAAATTTGGGATAGTCTTCAAAACAGAAATGATCTGGGGTTGAATGCCTGAACATTCAGATGCATTCAGTGTATGGGGCAGGGGAATTTCAGCCACTTCAACGTTGTTGCAGTTAGATCTGGCACATTTTAAAACCTATTTGAACTATTGAAATATGCCAGTGATAGGGGCTGTGCACAAGCAGCAAACAACAGTCATTCTCTTGGGTTCTGGAGGGGTGGTTGTGTAGTAGTGCCTCACGTGAGAACAGTCAGAACAGCACAGTAAGGATTGTGCTGGTTTGCATCAGTATTGGCGACTTCTCTGCTATTGCCTAGAAAATGCATCAAAGAACATAATACTAAAAAAAAAAAAATTATTAGTAGCTGGTTTTGATAGGACATTATGTGAGCAGTGACTGACACTTTGAGAAGTTTGAGAAGTTTGATTTACTGTGCATCTTAGTGTTTGAGAAGTAAGTATGCCAGTATAGTATAGCATATTGTGAACACTAATGTAGGGTGATATAACAGCTTTAACACAAGTACTTTTTGTTGATTTAACATATCTTGCTTTATAAAAGTTCAAGGGGGTCATGCTTATGTATAAGGATGAAGGTGCTTAACGAACTTAAGTGGAGCATTTTTAATCTGCAGTGATATGAACATCTTAAGTTTCAGTAAGAACGTTTTGGGACACTTTTCAACTGCACTGTTCTGGAAGGAGCTGTTGATTACCAAGAAAAGCACTTGGAACAGGAGTGGTTTTGCATTCTGAGCACATAACTTGCAGCTTGATTAGTGTAACAACAAATTAACTTCAGTTGCAAACCTCAAGTTTAACTTTTTTTTAAAATCAAGTCCAGATCAAATGTTACTGTTTCTCAGCAGATGTGGCAGGCAGCATTCAGCAAATCTGTTGAAAGTGCACTTATAATCAATGTAAATTGAAAGCAGTTGTATTGTTCAGTATTGTCCATGAGGAGGAAATTCAGCAGAGTTGACACTAAAGGGTAGTCACCGTGAGTGTTTCCAGTGTAGCTATTTAGACTAATTAATTGTCAAATCTATTCACTGAAAGTAAATTAAGCTTAGTAACTAATATCTGTCCAGGGAAAGTGATTGCACATGGTGACTAGTTAATCCTGGTTTTCTAAGTGTTGACATTACTTTTACAGTTTACTTAGAAACAGTTGTTTGCTGTTTCTAACTGTTGCCATCAGGATTTGATGGCATTTGTACTAGAAACAAGCAAATGGTATTTCAAAATGTGAAGGATTTTCAGGGTTGAAGCTGCATTTTGATTAGAGACTGGTGAAAGGTATTAAAAACCCAGTCTTAAAGCTGAAATGCTGTTGTATAGCACAGAATCCCTGTTATATATTTCTCTTGCACTGGATGTATTTAGAAATTTTTTTTCTCTTAGTGGTACCACTATCTGTATAAAAGGACTTGTTAGGATTTTCAGTGACATTCTCTGCTATGAGGCTTTACCCGTGTAGAATCTGGCTAGAAAGATGCACTGGTGGCAATTCTTCACACAAAGTTTGTCCTTTGTTTCTACTGAATTTTTCTGCAGTTTGGTGCCTTTTTCCTGCCTCTAAATGAGTCCGTGAATTTTGAAGAGAAGTAGAGTCTCTGTGCTGGCATCTCTGCTGGTAAATGTCTAGAAACCCAGCTGTGACCCTGAGGTTTGGTGTTTTCTCGTGTCTCAGTTCATATACACATGTGTCTACCTGTGTCTTTCCTTTCCACTCCCAAAAGGCAGGAAAAAATAAAATTAGATCTAAGAAAGACGTATATTGAGGCTTCAGACCGAGGGCAGCTTCTGAGATGCTCCATCCCTTTGGCATTGTTGGAGAAAGTGCCAGCCTGAGGCCCTGGCCTGAGGCTGGTGCAGAGGGAGTGCAGTCAGTGCACTCGTGCAGGGTCAGCAGTACGCAGGGCACAGACCATTACTGGAGCCAGCACTCAGCCTCCATAGCTGGCAAACAGGCATGCTTGAAACTTGCACCCTGAAACTGATTGTGGTGGTGTTCTGCCAGCCAGCCCCAATCAAGTGTTGGTTATTACACAGAATTCTGAAGCACTGTATTTTAGTGTTGTAGTTGCTCTCTTACCTTTCACCTTTTTGTTTGCATCTTCTTTTTAAGGTAAAGGTGTGGGAGTTGATAGAATTCAAAGCATCGTTTTAAGAATTTGTAGTCATTAAATACAATGACTTGGAAAGAAAAAGGGCTTTCATTCATTAGGACTTAGAATAATTCTACAGGGAACTATATTGGATTATTCACCTTGTGTACCTGTCGCCCTGATTCTTAAGTTTTTCTAAAGCCTTCTGAGTTTACATTCTATTGGAAAACTTTCCTATACAGTTTCTGTAAATAACATATTGTTTTGCATTCCTTCATGGGGGTGGAGAAACTTGATGTACTAGTGGTTTGTCCAATGTCTTTGGAGAGGTGGCCCATTCACTCTCCAATCCACTGTCACCTTTGGAAAAGTATAAAAGTTGGAGTCAGAAAATAAACTTCCTCTTTTACCTTGCAAAGTGGCAGGTGGCTCGCGTTGTGCTTTCTCGTGTCCTATAGCGACATGTACCTTCACCAAAGCTGTGTGTTTACTTCTTGAATAAACTGTATGCCTATCAGTTAAACTATATAGAATTGCTGATTTTGTTTATCTTTTTATGTTTATCATCATTATGCTCATGCAACATAGTCATGTTGCTGGCCAAACTGTAGGATAACTCTTTTTGATTCTACAGATCTTCACTCTCAAGTGATAGGCATCACTTCCACCTGAAGTGAGGTACCAGAAACCAGAGTTAAATTATGCACCTACTCTTACAAGAAGATGAATGTGACTTTCAGTTGAAGCTGATACATATGATAAATGGTGACTGCACACATTTTATTAACACACAAACTGTATTTATCTCGACTCAAATAACCCAAATATAAAGGCTCATATGGATGTTCAGCTGTCCATAATACCTTAGCATCTGTACTGCATCTGTCTTCATCCCTAGGTGGAAGAAACATACTGTCCTGTGTCCAGTATAATTTGTTTGCTGTATTTTCCTCATGCTTGTTCCCTCTGTCACCCAGAGGTGCTTTTTCTTTTTCATAGGAATAGTCCTTTTCATAGATCAGGATCTTTTTGGTTCTGAGTGTTTGTTTCCTTACCCACAAACAGTATGCATTCTCAGCATTTTTCCTCAATCACTTCTATCTTACTTGTTCATAGGTTTGTATATTTATTACTATTTATTTAGCAATGCCTTTATGTACACCCGTCAGGTGTACATACTGAGGAATAGCATTGAATGGCTATTGAGGTATTGAATGCATATAAAAATTTGGATCTCCATTTAGGCCTGTATGTTTGGTAAAATTTGCCTGTTTTTTATCACGTTTTAATCTTCTAAAGGACACCTAGCTCCTAGTTTCTGAACTAGATTTTTTAGCATGTTGTGTTTTGGATAGGAATGTTAGAGGGCCATTTGAACGAACAACAAAAAGAGAACAAGTAAAGGCAAGCTCAGATGGAATAAGAAGCTCTTAAATAGTAAAATATGAGAATAAGACCTGTTCATTGGATTTGGAAATCATTATACCTGTTGTAAATACTTCTGGCATCAATGTAAGAAATTGAAAGGATTGGTAGTTCAGACACCAGTACAAAAATTGTGGATTTATTTTTCAATTGATCAGATTTTTTTTCTTACTATAATGTGTGTGTTTCTTAAACAAAAGCCATTATGATTCTTTTCTTTGCTGATGTTTAACGAGTGTTTTCTTTGAGTTTAATGGCTGATTCTAAAATGAGCAACTGAATAAAAGGAAATACTAGGTAAACACGATTAGAATATTTATTTGATAATTAAGAAATACCCAGGGATAATGAGAGAATTAAGAACTTGACTTTCATATTTTAAATGAGCATATGGAAATGTGACTTATATAATATCACTGACTTAGTCTGTTGCTCTGAAAGTATTTGTATGTCTTTGATTTTGCATACATATTGCATTTGGCTGTGCATATATCTATAATACAAGAAAATACCTTTTGGATGTGTTTTACTGACAATATCTTAATTATGTGTGTGATAATTTTGATGGTCTTGAGGACTCACTAGGGTTTGTAGAGTTTTTAATTAATTAAATAAATGTTACAAGACACAGTGAAGAGATCAAAACTAAATGCAGGAGAACTATATTAATAGAATCTGCTTCAAAGCTTGTATCATTTTTGAGGAATGAAGGTGTAAAGTAATGGCAGAGTCAATGCCTAAAGAAGGTAAATTTAGATTTAACAATAATTGTAGTCTTTGAAGTATTAAGTATTACGCATTTACCGAGATTTAATGTTTTGCTTTAAATAGCTTTTGATAGCCTTGAAAATTCTTTTGAGGTTGATACTTAATGAGGCCACAAAATAATAATTTTCAAGTCTTTGTACTCTTTCTGCAGTTATGCAGTGTGCACACGTGAACCATTAGCACACCTTGTCCATTCATGTCGGTGCTGTTGAAGACACCCTTGATCCATCCTTTGCTATATCAAAGGCTTTTCTGGTAATAAGAAAAACAAAATGGACTTCCCTGTTTCCAGAAACTTCTTTTTAATACTGTACCTTCTCTCTTAAAGGAGAGTGGAATTTTGAGGTACTGTAAGGGACAGAGGTAAATCCTTTTATTTAGCAGCGAGGTCGGATTTAAAGGATCGCTTTTCCAACCCCAACCGTTGTGATTTATCTTTCTGGATTTGACAGAATTCAGATACAGAAGTACAGCTTCTTTTGGTTTTAGTTTGTGACATCTCCATTTAGGGCAATAATTTTGTTCAAATATTAGTTTTGTTTTGCTAATGCAGACATGCACCTTCTTACTGCTCTGACTAGCTATAAAAAAATTGCCAGAATTTCAAATAACCTTTTTTCTCTCAGTGCAAATATATCCTTTTTTCTACTAAAATAGTTTATCTATTTATGAAAGAAAATAAACAGTACGTGAAAGTTTTTAGCAGAAGAAATTCACAGAAGCCCCCAAATCATAACCCACTTACTTTTGGACAAATTTTTTTTACTGAGATTAGTTGTTACTGTTTACTTGAAGTTGGGGTTGTGTTCAGCTCTTAAATCTTTAGTAAGGAATTTGAAACTGTGTTAGTTCCCAAGAAGACCTTTGAACTGTGTTTGTCAGTGCAGTTTTCCTCACGGAGCACCAGCATGTTTGAGCCCTTCTGGCTCCCTGTTTTACCTGCTAATGGCAACCAAATGGTTCTGTGTGGCAGATTTAGAGGATTGATTTAATGGCTGTTTCTGCTGCTTCTGGGGTTGTGTGAAGGGGGAAGGAGGAGAGGGAAAGGGAGAGGATGGGGTTACTTCCCTAGACAGTAAAGCAGGCTGCACTGTGGGAAGCCAGTTCCCCAAACCCTGAACCACCCCAGTGGCTCCTGAGATTGGATACACTCTAGTATCCAAAGCAATGGTACTGGATTTATAAAAGCTATATAAAAGAGTAATGCTTGCTTTGTTTTAGTAAACACAGATCCTTGTGTGTTGGAGGTTTATAGCCACTGGCAACTTTTACCTGATCACCTCTGGTGGTTTTGGTCATCTGCAGCTGTTTAGTCAGAGTATTTGCAAGTTTCAGCTGTTTCCTTCTTGTCTCCCACCCACAACTAACATCTACCTACAAGATAAATGATAATGATGGCTGGCATTTAGTTGGGCATGGCTGCTTTTTCTCGTAGGGTCTCTTCCTCAGGAAAAGATACAAGGCATAATTAAAAAGTAGGTGTAAAAGTTCTCTGCTTTTCAAATGATTGATTCCCTTTGCACCACCTTTGTTATGCCAGTGCTTCTGTATTGAATGTCCTAGCTTCTTTCCAGACTTGCTTCTGGCTTGTTTTTGTTGGTAATGCATTTTGAGTTTTGGCCACTGTAATGAATACTGTTTTTTCTCATGGTCTTTGTATTTGACTCTTGTGGCATGTAATACAGCTTGCCTTGTAATACGCCTTGCCTTGTTTTCACTAACACCCACCATCAACAACTGGAGGATTCCTAGATCCAAGTAAAAGAGTTAGACCTTCTTGCAGAAGTAAAGAAAGACTGGATGTTTAAAATGTAAGTAATTTTAAAAAGACCTGAATTCACATTGAGGCCATTCCATGATGAAAGTTTTTTTTTTTTTTCACATTTTTTTCAGATCTCCACCCTATGCCTTGTGGAGTTCTGAAGATGCAGTTCTTTAAAGATGTAACTTTATATATGGTTTACACACATCAAAACCTTAAATGCATAAAGAAGACTGAGGTCTGATTGTTGTCTCCTCAAGAGATTACAAGCAGGGAACTTGTAATTTTATTCTTTTATATATTAAAATATATATCATATCACTTTGATTATTTCTGGAGTTACTTACTAGTGCCTATAAAAAGAGTTTTTTGCAAAGAAAGAAATAGCAATTAGTGACTGGCGTCCACTTGCAGTTTGGTGGCAGTTCAAATCCATAGCATCTGTCCCATTGATGAGTCAGTAAGCTGAATTTAATATAAACATCCTAAATATGTTTCTCTAATGCAGCTGCCAGGTTTTAAGATGTTCCTGTATTACAGTTTCAACAGCCACCTTAGTTTATCTTGTGTCTAAAAATAATACTGAAAGCCCCAAATACCTTGTTGGTATAAAATATTTTTTGCTTCAGATCTATTGCATTTTGAGGCATATATGCAATGACCAAGCTAGAAGTGATTATAGACTGCTTTCTTTCCTGCTTTTTGAAACATTTAACCTGCAGGTGAAAAGACTCGTCAGATGCTTTATGACGCTCAAATCATGTTAAGGGAAATTAAAACTTTGCTACCTTCACATTCAGGTGTTTGTTTTTTCTTGCACACTTTCTTCTCTTGCTGTCTCATAGCACAAGTCCCTGTTTCTCACTTCTTGCTGCGTCACAAACCAACATTATTATTTGCACATAGCAATCACAGTTTTTAATCTAATGGTCATAACTTTAATGACCAGATGGGACAAAATTAATTAAAATTACTTTAAAAACAACCCAAGTTTAACACTTTTAACATGTCCAGAGTTGTGCATTCTTTGCTTAAAAGGGATTTTTCTTCAAGTTCTTTTTTTCCTTTTAGATATTTTTTATTTCATTATTTTAGTTCTTGTAATATGCATACATTTTTTTGCTGTGCTGTACAAAGCTGAATTTTAGTGTTCCATTAAAATGCACACTGTACTGAGAATTGAGAATGGATAGCCTCTATTCATTTTCTAAGCCATATTAAAGTTTATACTCCACCTATATTGTTTTGTTTTCATTATTTCAAGGAAATCTTGCATGTGGCTGAAAATGTTGAAAAATATTTTAATCACTAACAACTTGTATGTCAGAATTGATGTTTAAAAATCTATACAGAAGTCCATTTAAAAATGATGCCATTTTTCTCTTCTAATCCCATATCCAAAATTTTCAGAAATACCAAGTTAATGTTTTGATTTACTGAAAAAAGAAAAAAATTAGTGAACATTGAAGTTCATTGTTCTCTCACTTGTAATAAATTGTATGATTAACAGTGTTTCCTACAATTAAGAGGCCAAGGCAGCTGCAGCTCCTGAAAATTCCCCTATGTCAGAGATGATGTAAGATACCAGGCAGCCTTTAGTGAAGTCTGTAGAAGAGCAGAAGTTTAAGACATCAGTCTTGGAGGTGGTTTTGGAATGAAGTGTTCTAAAGCAAGTTTAATTGTTTGGGGTTTTTTTTTATAATAACTAACTTGGTCCTCTACCATGAATAATTGTATGTTGCTCTTTGAAGACTGAAGATCATATTAGTATATGTGGACATAGGCTATGTTTGCGTTTTTTTGTGATTAGCAGTGACTTCATTTTGGCATTTCAAACAGTAATTCTTCCATTTCCCTTCCTACATGCATCCTTTAGAGGTTTGATATTTGTTGTTAAGGAGCTAGACATTGTTTCCTTTACAATAATAATAATAATAATAGTTACTTAAATGTTAAGAAAAATGATAAAATCTTTCATTTTTTAAAATTAGATATCAAACAGCAGATTAAGTAGATATACAGATTTGTTGTAGGTATGTAGATGAAGCTTTTGCTCATGTCCTATAAAACCAGTGTGCACTTTCTGTTTGCCTAAGAGGAAAGGTGTGCAAATGCTGACTGAAATTATGTGGGCATTTAAATTACATTCAGGTTCTTCTAAGGCACAATTGCTAGGTTCTAGTAGCAGGTTACCGGTTTTGTTATTTTGGAAAAAATGAACTAATCGTGTTTTACTGTACAGGATATGAGTAATAACAAAAATCAAATTTTTTCAAACATTTTGCAGGTTCCAGCTTTGCAGTTGGGGACTCTGTATAAACCTCTGGACCCAGCTGTTCACCACTATATTCTTTCAATCACTCTGAGGTGTTGATTTTACAAGAATGAGTTGCTGTTCCTAAAGTCTACACACTGAAAATATTTCATAACGGGCCTGTGAACTTACATGGATTGGCTGTATTCATGTCTATGCATGCTGTATAATAAGGACCGATTCATGTTTTTGTTCAAAAACAGCAAAGAAAATTATTTTCTTTAATGGTACGCCAGATTTATTAAAATATTTCAGCAAGTCTGTATTACAGTTTGTCAGCAAACTCGCTACAACCAAAGAGTATTTAAAAATCATTTAATTAGGACAGATTCATTTTCACTCCATGCCACTACACAGCAAGACTTGCTTGTTCATATTTCTTTAAATTTGTTCTGGAACTTATCCAAGTTCAGCTTTAATGAGTAGCCTATCCTGCTAGTTAGGATTTATTTTCCCCTAGAGAAGAGTGTTTGAATTGGTAGTTTTTTAACCTGTTCAGTTAAATGAACATATGTTCAGAACTGCATCTTAACTCTTGAGTGTAAAGACTTGAGAAATAATTATTCCTATTGTTACAGTTCCAAAATGCAGTTTAAGTAGTGTTTTTAGACTCAAACTATGTGCCACAACTTTTTAAATAAGGTGAAGAGTTTTGATATAAAGTTGCCTAATGCAAATTCAATGATACAGTATAGAACCACGGATCTGATTTGGTTTACTGAAAAAAATTATTTGTACTTGTATTTTCACTTATTACATGAATATATCTCTTGGGTCATAAAACTTGGTTCAGTATAGCTCAATACCTTATTAATGATGTATTTTCCATATTATCAGGTGCAGGTTGGTGGCAGACTTACATTTTGAGATCTTTTAAATGCATTATTTGTGTTTCAAGACTATTATAATAAATCCTGAATTATAATTGTACTTTCATCACTAGCCGGGTCTAGTTAAAATTTCCTTTAAGGAACATTTGCTACACACATGGTACAATGCTTCCCCTGCCTTGATTTTTTTTTCCTATAAAAAAGGATTTATTTTCAGCTTCCCATTCCTCCAAACGTTTCTGAAAAGGACCAGAAGACCTTATTCCTATGGGATTGTTAAAGTACAGTACATGTAGAATTTGCATATTGTTAAAGAAAAATCATATGCTGTTACTGCTCCTAAGGGACAATTTTATGTGAAACTTTTAAGTTTTGAATGTAGCATAGGTCAGTACAGTAGCTGTAATATGTATTCGTTGAATAGTCGGACTTTCAAAGCAAAATCTTTTGCACTGCTATATTGTATGCTGTGACTGTCACAGCTCTTCAGATTCCCCCTGAAATGCATTAATTTGCTAATAAAAATGTGTTTAGATGGACTTACTGTCGAGTTGTGTTCATTGTGAAGTTTGCTGAAAAATGTTTTCTGCCTTCTTTGTTCCTTCCCAATTTTATATTAGGAAACCCATCTTTTGAAATATTTAAACACTTTGTTCTGAAATACTTAGTTTTAATCCTGCAAAATAGTATTCAGAAATAAGGGGGAAAATAGAGAAAGCACTGTGTGAAAGGATAACAAAAGGAAAAAAATACCAGAAAGAAGAAATGTAACAGTGCACTTTCATACTGAGATAAATAATAAAGGATTACAGTATGTGGCTTAAAAAAAAGAGGAATATCAGGAAACAATCTGATGTCGCTATACATTACATTTTTTTCCAGGTAATGCATGGAAACTAGCTATGCATTTCCTAAAATGTATAGCTAGTTTTCCAACTCCAATTCTGTGTGAAAGAAATGGGTTATGCTGTATATTATTAAATTTTAAAATAAATAAATTATTGTGTATACCATTCTGTTTCAGAGGAATGGAATTTCTTTTTCATTTTTTGCCTTTTATACTCCTTTACTCATACACACTTGTTTTGCTTAAATTGATAGATTACTGAGCTTGGATGTGAACTGTAGGAAATTTTAGGAAAACAAGTTCAAATTCTAACTTGGGATGAACATCAGAAAAGATTTCAGAATTGTAATCTCCACCTGTGCTTTTCACGGTACCCAGGGCTTTTCTTTGAGTGGCTACAGACATAGGTCTGAACATTTGCACAGAGCATTTCTTGTGTATCTGAGGAACTGGAATGGGACACATGTTTTATGTAATTGTATCCACAAGACAGTTGATCATGTGTCCTCTTGTGCATTTGTGTGGTAGAAATAATCAGAATATGTTCCAGGCTGTTTATTCCTTTTGGGTGTCTGAGTCAAAGTGGCTTTCTTTACTGGTGGTATTTTGTCTTGATTTGTTTTTGTAAACCAGGCAGCATCTGTCTCTATTTGCCTGACTTAATACTGGTATATTTTCAGTTTTTGTTTAATCTCTCCTTAAAGTAGTTCTAATTTGCAGACTAGGTAATTTTCTGATGTTTAGAAAAATGCTTTTTTTAAATCGATTTTTTACACCAGCTAAATTCAAATGTATTTGGATACATTCTTTTCTATGATTTGTACTTTTTGTGAGAAGAACATTTTCAGGAAAGGTTTGCAGTGTGTTTAAACTTCAGAGTGAAAGAGGTAGAGCTTCAGGAGTTTTGTACAGATATTTCTTACCCTTTTGGTTTCCTACTGTGCTGCAGTTGATAGAAGTGAGCCTGGAATGGGGTCTGGTCATGTACTCAGAAAGGTGTGTACTTGGCTGTCAGCAGATGAGGTGGGTGGGAGATGCAAAGTTTCCCCAAACAGGTCATACGTAACGTCTTTGTTCTAGTTTGCTGTTTGGTGTTTGTGACTCCTATTAAAACAAACAAAATAAATTAAAAAAACCCCAAAAAAACCCAAAAAACAACCAAACAAAGCTTAATGCAAGATCTGTTCTTCAAAGGCCTCTAAGAAGTTTTGATTTTTCTAGCAACAAAGGCTGTATCTAAAGGTGGATTCAGACTTCAAAGACGGATGGATTTATTCAAGCAGGAGACGGCTCTTTTTGCAGGGGTGTTGTGGAGCATGGTGTGTGTTCATATGAAAGAAATTTCTACTACCAAAAACAAGCCTGAGTTCTTCCATATAAACATGAAATGTTTTTCCTTCATCCGTGGTTTTTTCTGCAAATGGCATTTGAAGCTGGCAGCATAATTGTGTCATTAGCTTCAAATGAGTTGCAAATCAGAGGCAGTCTTGTTTTTGGTTTCCTCCCCCTTCTCAGCATTTTTGAGACAGGTAATCCTGATTCCAAGCTTTATGAGGTTGGAAAACCTCATTCTAAAGAATACTGATTACTATTACAGAAGGTTACAACATCTGTTTTTGTTTGTTCTTTGTCCTTCATCTGTATTTACGTCCATTTCTGAAAATCTTTCATGAGTACCTTGCATAGGAATCACTTTTTATTTTCATATTAAAATAGTGAAGAGCAATGGCTATTGTGAATGGGCTTTATATGACACTTTGATATGTGCTGTAGACATCCACAGCTGAGAAGTATTTAATGTCCCTTTATAAGCAGTGGGCAGAAACAGTGACCTGCAGAGACATTAAATTTGTAATTCCCAGATCTTGAATGAATGGATCTGCTATGTCTACAAGTGCATTTGTCTTTTGATTTACCTTAAAAGGTTCTAGGTCACAGTGTTAGGTGTGGATATTTGTTTTTACTGTAGGTATCTTAACACTGAGCTTAATTCCTCTTGGTCCAGAGAAGATGAAGCTGTTTGCTGGAATTGACAAGGAAATAAAGGAAGGAGCTCTGTTTAGGAGTTGAGGCAAATGCTTGTATGGTCAAGTCTAAATTCAAATTGATGCCATTATGTTTAGGTGTACTACCGTGTGAACACAGTGGTTGAGAGATGTCTTCAGATGTTCAGAATGCTAATTTCCAAATCATGCTTCATAAGTCACATCTGTAGCTTGTGGGCCAAAAGTGTTAGCAGCAGAATACTTTATTACTCTGCTGCTTCATCTAGAGCATAGTGATCCTGGGTCTGAGAAGTGATGTAGTATTTTTCTCTTTACAGTTGTCTTGAAGGCCCACTCTCACAATCCGATGCAGAATATTCAAGAAGTCTACTCCTTATTACCAAAATGTGGTGTCATTTCATGCTGCTGAAGGTTTTAGAATTCGAGCATCATAAATAAATGTCCTGCTTCTTAATTCATGGAGCCTCCTGCAGAGTCTCTACTGCCAGTACATATGTTAGGTCATACAGCTGCTAGCATTTTCTCTTGGGCCTAGACAGGAGATGTAGTGTATTATGGCTGCTCCTGAGAGTTCCTTGGAAAGTTTTGATTTTACTGATCTGAAGAGTCATTGAATGTCTGCATGTCTTTACATTTTCAATCCCTGAACATTTTGGTAAAGCATGCTTTTTTTCAGGGCCAGTGGATTTTGTGTGCAGTTTCAGCAGCTTTGCCTCATTTGAGGCTCTGATTCCCAGTGGAACATTTACCTACTATTTATTTTTAAGGGGCTTTAAACAGACAAATTTTCTGTCCCTAAAATTTTCTAACAGAGGAGATGCTCCAGAATGAGAATGAGCTAATACGTGGATCAGTAATTATATTTCATGCAATCATAGAATGGTAAAGATTTGTTGCAGCCTTAAAGATCATCTGGTTCCACCCCTCCTGCCATGTAGGATGTTAGAGAAAATAATGCTAAATAGCAGAAAAAGTGCATTTCAGTGCTGGAGTAGGAGATGATTAGGGCAAGAATGATAATGTTAAAAACATGATACAGGAAAAAGCTCCAAACGGAGAGGGCTAAAGAACCTTTATAGTTTTTGTTGAATGTAGCAAATCAGTCTGTTGCTTGATTTCAGGTGGTAGTGTGTAAATTAGGAAGAAAAATAAGTTAGTGACTGCTATAATTTTTGTAAAGCATTCTTGTAGATGGTGGATTGTATTGTCACAGAGGAATTTATTTCCCAAAAATATGTCCCTTACTTTGCCTTATCAAATGCCTGACTCCTCCTGTTGCTCTTTCCCAATTAAAAGATAAGGCATTGAAAAATAGTAGAATCACTTATTGAGCTCTGTTAGCAAAATACAGAATGTGGGCTTGTTTGTATTTTGATATATGAATATTGTCTATATGGTTTTTGGATCACTAGCCATATGTCATTTATTGATGCACAATAAGTTTTGTAAATCAAAAAATCTGGAACATTCAATTTTTGAACAGGTGTTTTTAGTATCTGCATAATTTTGAGTAGCTCTTGATGGGAGCACATGGAATTGCTTTTATTTAATATTTTCAAATAAAGGGATAATTAGATAAAAATATATGGGTTTATTTCTGTCATGTTGTGGAGGAAGATATAAAGTTAATTCATGTAAGAATTCCTGGTTAGGTTTCATTGCAGAGTAAGTAGAATCAGCTCCAATCTAAAAAATCAAATAGGCACACAGTTCCAACCTTACAAACTAACTGCTTGCACTCTAATATTCTGTGACTAAGTTTTAAAATAGTTATTTTTATGTGCCAAAGTAATGATTTTCCTTTTTTCTTTTATTTTAAACAGGACCAAGCGAGCTCATATCCCACTAACAGAATGCATTTTTGAGCTCCCTAATTTGACAGTTCAAGCAACTAGAGCTCAAACTCTTCTGCTTCAAACTATTTATCAGAGCTGGTGTCATCCTGTTGGAAATGTCAGTTCAATGGTGGTAAATGAGGCTTTGCTGAATGAGGTTTTCCAAACTTCAGGTAAATGTATGATGCTTTTGGTTAAGTATTTATTCTGCTACAGAGCATTTCTAAGACTTCCATACAGCTATATCATTTAAATCCAGGTTTTTACATATAGCGGCTAACATACAGAATGTTTCTGTGTGTATATGGGTATTTATAGCTTATATTAAAAATCCAGGATGTATGCTAAGCCACCCAGCTTCACTCCTTGACACCAGTTTCTGGATGCATTTAATTTTCCCATACAGGATAATTTTTCCATGCTTCCCTCATCTTAAACATCCACTTTTGCTGCCTTATATGGCACAATGTTGTTACTTCAGGATCATTCAGAGGTGAAACTGGATTATTAAGGGCTTTATTAATCAATGGCATACATTGAATTATTTAGAAGGGCTGCAGATGTTTCTCGTTATTTCATAAATAAATGTTACTTAACTGTTGTGAAATTGCTGAAAATATGCAAGTGTTGGTGATGATTACATAAATAATGAAAGTTGTTATCTGTCATTCTTTTGTAAAACACCCATAGATTTTGGGAACAACTTAAGGATTTTGACCAGTTTACAGAGGGAAACCAGAGTTTTCAAGTAATTCAGAAAATTATATTTTTTCTTTTCATTTCTATGCAGGCTAGAATAACTTAGAGCTGTTATTGTTTACTTGTAAATAAACCCATAACAAGAATAACAGATATTTTGGAATATCCAGCATTGCCAGTCTTGGAGAATGTGTTAACAGAATGATTTACGTGCAGAAAACCATTATTTGAAGCAGAGTGGAGGATTAGACCCCTGGAAGTCTTTCAGCCCTGCATTTCTTGATCCTTTTCGTTCTTCTTTTTCACTCCTCATGTTTATTGAAGTTAAATTTGTGTTGATCTAATGTTACAAAAGAACTGTTGTATTTTTGTGCAACCCTTAGAATAAGTGTTTCAAGTGCTTAGATTTTCCTTCTTTCATGAATGTAACTTTTGTCTTTATTCCTTCAATCTGTGTGGGTGACCTAAGAATGAGATTGTGACATTTTATTTTTGAGTCCTGATACTTGTAAAGGTAGCAGGTTTACAATCCACACCATGGAGAAATCTGAAAATACAGTTGTTTGATCACTTCGGATGCTCTTAAGGTTTGCACAGTTTCAAACTAACCTGTTCAATTATTTAACATGTTTCAGTCCATCAATGCAGTGAGACAGCTCTGCTAACAGTGTCTGTGCAGAATAGAAATCTGGAGCACACATTTTAAGTACTTCAAATAAAGTAAATGAAGAATATAATGCAGTTATTTTCATCTTGTTCATGGCTTAACGCATCACCGGGTAAATTTTACACTTCTGTAGTTGTGCTTGGCATTAACTAGGCCGAAGGCAGCTTTGTGTTCAAGGCTATGAAATTATTGCTGTCAATCCTTTTGTCTGAATTTTTGGCTTGGTTGATTCTGTAAGCCTCCTACCGTTTGCTTGAATATGGTTGTGCAAAATTTAATATCACGCCTTGTTGAAGTCATCCTTCTAATTAGGGTCTTCCACCTACTTTTAACAGTAACATGTATGTGTGTAAACCTCTAAAAAATACTTGACTTTATTTGCACAGGGAAGTTGGAATTTCAACTTTGGTCATTTTTCTTTCTTTCTTTTTTCTTTCTTCTTTTTTTTTTTTTTTAATGAAGTAACTGAGGATAATGCAGTCAGTAAGGAACTTGTCAGTAAATAAGCCACATCTGTTAAACACTTACTTACATTCAATTTAGTTTCTCCAACATAAAATAAAAGCTGCTGAATGTTTCTTGGGAGTCCTTGTTTTGAGTTCCTGCCTGCCACTGCATGCCCCTGTGCTCCTTTAGGCTGGTGCAGAATGACCTTACATGGCTCATGCGTTGGGCCTGGCAGTAGCCTGGCAAGGTATTTGGGCTCCCCCTCCCGCCACTGTGTCTCTGAGAATCTTTAAGTGAACAGATGAGCTTTTCTTGTGTAACCTAAACTCTCAAGGAAAAGACTGCCTTTTTCTCCATAGTATTGTGTTTTCCATCTGAGCACAACTGTTTTTTGACTATGCACAGAAGTAATACTTTAAGAAAATAGATTTCTGTCTTCATGGTGTTGTGGATTCTTTTTTTTTTAAATTAATTTACAAGTAATGAAAGTGTAAACACTTGTTTTTAAATTGCTTTCCTTTTCTTTTTCTGATTATATTTATATTGAATTTTAGTGTTCTTGCAGGAAAAAGCAACAATATACTCAAAGATTCCCTTTCCTTCACTTTATCCTACTTTTCAGGGAATCTTTTTCTTGAAATGAATTGCTTACATTCTGCTTATTTAAAGAATCGTAAACTATGTGTTTCATGAATACAGCGGCCCAAATTTTCTTCTGTGTTTACATTTTCAAACTTCTAAAAGCTACCTTTCTAACTAATTAGAAGTATAGCAGGACAAACAGCTTTGTCTCTGTCCAGATTTTTTCCCTTCTAAAAGTAAATAAAAAAGCCCTCCCTATACATGACACTATTCTGAAAAGAAAGAAAGGGCTTTATGTATTTTATCTTTTATTTGTAATGGTCTGCTGTTATCCTGAGGTTTCCAGAAAATCTGACTGCTATAAGCAGATCACAGGATTTTATACATTCTTCATACTCAGTGTAACATCATGCTTGTTTTGTAATTTGTGAATGAAATGTGTCCTCCTATGGAAATAGTCTAGTTATTAGCTACCTGCCCAGATCTGTTCTACCAATCTGTTTCACTGATATACTGTGGCTTGAAATTTTTCTTCTCTAGGTAGCTCCTCATACATAGCTAATATCAAATGTGTTTGCCATTTGTTTACATAGCTTACAACTTTCTCAACTTCTTATATCTGTACTGCCATTTTTTTGTGTGTGATTGAAGAGTATTCTTGGACTAAAACACTTGTTGCTGAGCTGTTGATGTCTTTGTTGGGGCTTTGTGTCAGAGTGTTGAACATCCTTAACACATCAGTTCAGTATCACTTGAATTCAAAAGTGGTACCACAAACCTTTGTAACCTCTCAGCCAAGATCATTTTCAGCAGCCATTGTGCTAAAAGCACAGTAATGTGCATTTTCCAACACAGCCATTTCTTCCAGTTTTAGAACTTTATCTCTGAAACTTATAATATGGGCTTCCAATATGGGCTAAGATATTCTATAGGAGACAAACGGATAATATAGGGGAAAATAGAAATAAAAAACAGAAGGAAGAAAACCAGGAGAAACAGGATCACCTAATAAAAAGGGAAGAGAGCGGCAGAGGAATATAAAACAGGAAGCAGGTAGAGTTAAAGTAGAAAAGCAGTAGAAGTTAAGAAAACCAAAAATTAATAGGAAGGCAAGTACAGATGTGTAAGTTGCAGGAGGGGGGGAACCTTAGGGAGGAGCACATGACTGTTGGTCCTTTCACCTGCTGTGGAGAGGCTCACAAGGTACAGAGGCCCCTTTGGGAACCTGTTTGCTAGGTAATGGCTGAAAGACCTTCTATGGCTGTAGTTCAAAAAGGGAGCTCTGCACTGTGTGTTTCCACAAACATAGGAACAAGAGTTTATTGCTAGATCTGGGGTTCTGTCCTAAATTTTCACCTGGAGCAGAAATGTTATCCTGCTCCAAAACTTCTTTCAAAGGTAAATGAGGCTGAAGTTGGTCTAGGGATTCAAAACAACCTCTCTGAGCTCTATCCTCTATAAATTCTTTTTTGTAGTAGATTAATAGAATACCAGAAAAGGAGGACTGCTTGAAGATTAACACTCTTCTGTCCCCCACCTACTCTCCTCCCCTTGTTCTTCAGAAACTATTTCCTACTAGGAGAAAGACACTTTACTCAAATACTCCCTAGTTTGTTTTTAGGTTGTTGTCTTCATTAGATCATCTGAGAATTCATTTTTTAATTAACTTGGCCAAAGGCAAGCTGTCTGCAAAAAAAAAAAAAAAATTTGAAGTCTCAAAAGCAAGTTGTGTGTGTTTGGTTTCTGACAGAATTTAAAAATGAAGTGCCTGTACCACTTAAAATTTTTATTTGTCATACATATTAGTAAGGTCTCTTATCTTAAAACTTCCAGTAAAAGATACATACACTACTGGGATTGACTGAGCTCAGAACTTGTGGAGGACAGATAAAATGAGTATGTCAAGAAAGATGTATGATTTTTCATCTAGAAATTTTTTATAAACATGTTTAAATATTATGTCTGTCTTAGCTTGAGATGATTTAATTCTGCTTAAGAGCAGGTTTTTGGTGATAAATTATATGGAATTTAATGAAACTTCTTAAAGCATTCAACTCCATTAATTGCAATTGCACCTTTTGTAATCCATATATTTTAAAGTCTAGTTGGGAAAAGATCTTTTTAGGGTTCTTACAAGTCAAGATAGATTAAAAAAGAGAGATAAACAGTTAAACATACTACTTGAATGAATAGGCATTATCATTTAAGTACAAGATTGATGCACATTGCCTGAAACAGTTGTGCAAGAACAAAAAGAATAGACTTGAAATAGATGGGAATACAAGTGACAAAATGCAGCATAACAAACAGAAAGGAAAACAGCTGCAAACAGCTTTTTGCTCTTTTTCATGGGTCAAGAAAAGGCATTACTAACTTTTTAATGCATTACATCTAAAATGAAAAAAATAGCACAAAAGCTGTCTTCAATCCACATGAAATTCTTTGGAAATTTATGTTTTGGTTTAATTTTATAATCCTCTTGGTATACAAGCACAAGGGCATGTTACATGTCAGTTAAATAATGTGAGTTCTTATGCTTGTGAAACATCCTAATTCTGCATTTCAATCACTATAAATGTGGAAACAAATACGAATTTGAAATACATCATGGTTTCTACATTATTGCATGTATAGATGTTAATATTATTGCAATTATTAATATACAATTTAAAAATAAAACCAAGTGTACAAAATACCAAAATATTAGGAAAACTGCATTAGTTAAGATCTTTCAAAGGTTGAGTATGATTAAGCCTATAGAGTAATTTTACTGTGTTTTTCCATTATTTGTTAGTAAGTACCTGAAGCACTCTGTTTCTAACCATTTCAACTTGCCAAAAAAATACATACACAGTCACACATGGCTTTAGTTTACTCTGGAAAACTGGAACTTGCTACCACTTTTTCCTTGTCCTGTTCAGGTAGTTCATTATTTTGTTGACAGTTCGGTTCCATTAATCTGGTATTTTTGGGAAAATTGCTTGCAGACCTTACATTTCTGTACTGAAGGTGATCAAATAGGCATTGAATCCCTCATGTAAATGATGTCTTAAAGTTAAAATAAAATCTATTTTCCAGAAAGTAACTGTAAAACTATTTTATGCAAGATTTCATGTGGGATACCTTAATGGTTGAATAATAAATTTTACCTCATAAAAATGAAATTCAATAATACAGTAGCTTTCTCAGCGCAGTAGCATCTGGTTGAATCTCATGAGAGCCAATATTTTCCAACTCATTAGGATCATGTCGTTCTGTATGTCGTCAACATTGACTTAGCCAAGCTACCTTTACTTACATAACCGCCAAACTATTAAATAGGTCTCTTGTGGAGTGAAGTCAAATATTCCTCTTATTTTGCTTTTGCTTTGGAAGAAGAAAAGAAAATGTACATGCTGTAACATTTAAACATCTGGTCTAAACCACATCAGGGTAACAGTGAGGAAAGTAACAGGATTCAGTATTCTTCCCAGGTGTACATATAAAAAAGGGTTGTGGAGCTGCTGCATAGTTCTTTTAACCACTTAGGAAAAGGACTAAAACAAGTGACTTGCCTTTCTAATACCCCTGTTTTTAAAACTACTTTTTTCCTCTTGCCTGCTCCCTTGCCACTGAACTCCAAAATACAAAAGCCAGCCAAAGACCAACATTTCAAAGTTTAGAGGTAATGCAGGTTATTCAGCTTTGTAACATATTGGCATTTAATCTCTGTTCTGTATAACATGGACAATTTTGCATTCATTTGGAGGGGTATGAATTGAAATTTCTGTCTAAAATAGAAGTGTAGTAGTGTATTCTCTTAATTGCTTGGGAGTGGCAGGACATGGCTATATGAAACTTGCACAGTATAAACAGTTTACTGTCTCATGTGGGTGATTACATGAGTGTAATCACCCATATGAGTGGGTAATCACATGTCTTCATCCTTCACGTAGGCCCAGAATGCAGTGTATAAATGGTATTATTTTTATATGTTGTGCATTTCTGTGAAACTCTTGTTAGATTGTCAACTCTTAATTTCAGAGAGAAAAACAGCATGGATAAGCAACCTAAGAACCATTTCTTCTTCAGCTTAATTTTTTAAAGCTTAATATAGTGATGTATAAGATGTTATTTCCTCTTATAGTAAACATTTTCAGTCATATTCTTAAGTCATGAACTGACTTGCAGTGAAAGGAGATAGGTGGGACATTTTATCCTTTCAATACATAATCAGTGAGATTTATCTTGCTGAGTATCTAATAAATCTTCTGCCAGAAGTAATGGCTCTGTTTTGGCCTGAAATGAGGAACTGGCATGGAAAACATGCATTGAACCAATAATTATGATTGTCTATTGATTTTTTTGTGGTCTAATTAATATATACTACTAAGTTTTGAAAGTGAAACATACAGTATTCTGATGAAAGAATGGTGGTAGGCATACTTAAGGCATTCATGCAAGCTTAACTTTGATATCTAATGTTGTGGTAAAGAATCTAGTGTATTTCAAAATCCACATGAGACTTTTAAAATGTCTTTTGTGTTGAAAATGAATGTATACATACTGTCAGCAGAACAGTGAAGGAGAAAAAAGATAAATAAATCAGTGAGCTGTAAATGGCATACATGCATGCATGAAATCCATAGCTGCTCATAAATGTATACAAATTTCTTGAGCTGAATTGTTTCAGAATTGCAGGAGAGCTCAGTTCAGTATCTTTGTTGAAATTAACAGCAAACTCTTGAGTATGTTGGTGTGCTACCAAAAAACCAAGATACCTAAGCTTAGAGCTATAAATAATACCCTTACTCCAGAGTCTGTAGTTTATTTGCACAAATAGCAATGTTACTGAGAGCACCTGTTTTGTTTGTTCAGCTGCTAGGTTGATGTTACTGCTTATTCTTGTGCTTGGTTAGCAGAGAGGTGGGCTGCCTCTTGGCCTTGTTCTAGCTGCATCAGGTGAAAAACTCTACAGGGAGGTTGAGATGGTGGCTTCTAAGAACAATAGATCATGTTGAGCCAAAATTACTGAAATTCAGTGTTATAACAAGAAGGCTAGGAAGAACTTAAATCTTGAGACTGCTGAATAATGGGAACTGGGAATTTTCTGAGAAGCATGCACAAAAGAAAACTTCAGAGATAACAGAAGGAAAGGTTATTTTTTTTTTTTTTTTTGTGCAAAAGCCCAGAGAACCTGTCAAATTTAGA